>NC_143034.1:85811370-85818870 GCF_057628025.1 Oncorhynchus mykiss | reverse complement strand
TGGTGATTGAAAACGTGCATCTGGTAACCCAAAAATTATAAAACGGTTTTAAATACTTTTACCCGTCATTCTATTGATATAGCCCGCTAGGGGAGTGCCCCACTACGGCCCTCTCTCTGTCAGGGCCGTCCTTGGGTGCTTTTTACACACTTTAAGAAATCACGATGGATGCAGATTGCTATTAATCCTCCGTGCAACTGGTGATTGAAAACGTGCATCTGGTAACCCAAAATTTCAAATATGGTTCAAAATGAATTTAAAGGCACCCCTCTCATTGTTGCCCGCTATGGGAGCACCCCACTAAGGCCCTGTCTCGGTCGGGCCCGTCCTGAGTGCTTTATAGACACTTTAAGAAATCGCGATGGATGCAGATTGCTATTAATCCTCCGTGCAACTGGTGATTGAAAATGTGCAACTGGTGATTGAAAACGTGCACCTGGTCACCCAAAACACGGTTCTCTATGCGGTTAGCGGTGTTCCATCTATTCATGTCCGCTTATGGCGCACCCTACTACGGACCTTTAGCAATGGGGGCCGGCCCGAATTATTTATGGAAGGTCTGATGATGAATTTTTTTTTTTTTCACCATCTCTTTCTCTCTCTGCCGGGGCCGGCCAAGAGTGCTTTATGGACGGTTTAAAACATGACTATGGATGCAAATGCTCATTTTCCTCCGTGCACCTGGTGATTGAAAACGTGCATCTGGTAACCCAAAAATTATAAAACGGTTTTAAATACTTTTACCCGTCATTCTATTGATATAGCCCGCTAGGGGAGTGCCCCACTACGGCCCTGTCTCGGTCGGGGCCGTCCTTGGGTGCTTTTTAGACACTTTAAGAAATCACGATGGATGCAGATTGCTATTAATCCTCCGTGCAACTGGTGATTGAAAACGTGCATCTGGTAACCCAAAAATTATAAAACTGTTTTAAATCATTTTACCGGTCATTCTATTGATATAGCCCGCTAGGGGAGTGCCCCACTACGGCCCTGTCTCGGTCGGGGCCGTCCTTGGGTGCTTTTTAGACACTTTAAGAAATCACGATGGATGCAGATTGCTATTAATCCTCCGTGCAACTGGTGATTGAAAACGTGCATCTGGTAACCCAAAAATTATAAAACTGTTTTAAATCATTTTACCGGTCATTCTATTGATATAGCCCGCTAGGGGAGTGCCCCACTACGGCCCTGTCTCGGTCGGGGCCGTCCTTGGGTGCTTTTTAGACACTTTAAGAAATCACGATGGATGCAGATTGCTATTAATCCTCCGTGCAACTGGTGATTGAAAACGTGCATCTGGTAACCCAAAAATTATAAAACTGTTTTAAATCATTTTACCGGTCATTCTATTGATATAGCCCGCTAGGGGAGTGCCCCACTACGGCCCTGTCTCGGTCGGGGCCGTCCTTGGTGCTTTATGGACACTTTAAGAAATTGCGATGGATGCAGATTGCTATTAATCCTCCGTGCAACTGGTGATTGAAAACGTGCATCTGGTAACCCAAAAATTTAAATATGGTTCAAAACCCGGGTAACACCACTCTATTTACGGACATGACAGTAGAGCTTACCCCCTGGAGCTATTGACCTCCAGGCTTGTAGGCCCTTACTCACCACCCGGGTATCACCCCTCTATTTCGGGGATGATACCAGCAGGGGACCCCCCCCCACCTCCACAACCTCGCATACCAGGTGAACCAGGGCACCCACACTTAAGCACCCCTCCTCGGACATTAAAGCAGATAACCGCGCTGTTATGAACCGCGTGCACCTGGTCACCCAAATGGAACTTGTGCACCTGGTCACCCAAAAGGACCGGCGTGCACCTGGTCACCCAAAAGACCCGTGTGCACCTGGTCACCCAAAGGCCGGCGTGCACCTGGTCACCCAAAAGACCCGTGTGCACCTGGTCACCCAAAGGCCGGCGTGCACCTGGTCACCCAAAAGACCCGTGTGCACCTGGTCACCCAAAGGCCGGCGTGCACCTGGTCACCCAAAAGACCCGTGTGCACCTGGTCACCCAAAGGCCGGCGTGCACCTGGTCACCCAAAAGACCCGTGTGCACCTGGTCACCCAAAAGACCCGTGTGCACCTGGTCACCCAAAAGACCCGTGTGCACCTGGTCACCCAAAGGCCGGCGTGCACCTGGTCACCCAAAAGACCCGTGTGCACCTGGTCACCCAAAAGACCCGTGTGCACCTGGTCACCCAAAAGACCCGTGTGCACCTGGTCACCCAAAGGCCGGCGTGCACCTGGTCACCCAAAAGACCCGTGTGCACCTGGTCACCCAAAGGCCGGCGTGCACCTGGTCACCCAAAGGACCATGTGCACCTGGTCACCCAAAGGCCGGCGTGCACCTGGTCACCCAAAGGACCATGTGCACCTGGTCACCCAAAAGGACCATGTGCACCTGGTCACCCAAAGGACCATGTGCACCTGGTCACCCAAAGGACCATGTGCACCTGGTCACCCAAAAGAACCGTGTGCACCTGGTCACCCAAAGGCCGGCGTGCACCTGGTCACCCAAAAGGACCATGTGCACCTGGTCACCCAAAAGAACCGTGTGCACCTGGTCACCCAAAGGCCGGCGTGCACCTGGTCACCCAAAGGACCATGTGCACCTGGTCACCCAAAAGGACCATGTGCACCTGGTCACCCAAAGGACCATGTGCACCTGGTCACCCAAAGGACCATGTGCACCTGGTCACCCAAAGGCCGGCGTGCACCTGGTCACCCAAAGGCCGGCGTGCACCTGGTCACCCAAAAGGACCGTGTGCACCTGGTCACCCAAAGGCCGGCGTGCACCTGGTCACCCAAAGGCCGGCGTGCACCTGGTCACCCAAAAGGACCGTGTGCACCTGGTCACCCAAAGGCCGGCGTGCACCTGGTCACCCAAAAGACCCGTGTGCACCTGGTCACCCAAAAGACCCGTGTGCACCTGGTCACCCAAAAGACCCGTGTGCACCTGGTCACCCAAAAGACCCGTGTGCACCTGGTCACCCAAAAGACCCGTGTGCACCTGGTCACCCAAAAGACCCGTGTGCACCTGGTCACCCAAAAGACCCGTGTGCACCTGGTCACCTAAAAATTATAAAACTGTTTTAAATATTTTTACCCGTCATTCTATTGATATAGCCCGCTAGGGGAGTGCCCCACTACGGCCCTGTCTCGGTCGGGGCCGTCCTTGGTGCTTTATGGGCACTTTAAGAAATTGCGATGGATGCAGATTGCTATTAATCACATGTGCACCTGGTCACCCAAACGGCCCATGTGCACCTGGTCACCCAAAATTTATAAAACGGTTTTAAATATTTTTACCCGTCATTCTATTGCTATAGCCCGCTAGGGGAGTGCCCCACTACGGCCCTGTCTCGGTCGGGGCCGTCCTTGGTGCTTTATGGGCACTTTAAGAAATTGCGATGGATGCAGATTGCTATTAATCCCATGTGCACCTGGTCACCCAAAAGACCCGTGTGCACCTGGTCACCCAAAAGACCCGTGTGCACCTGGTCACCTAAAATTTATAAAACGGTTTTAAATATTTTTACCCGTCATTCTATTGCTATAGCCCGCTAGGGGAGTGCCCCACTACGGCCCTGTCTCGGTCGGGGCCGTCCTTGGTGCTTTATGGGCACTTTAAGAAATTGCGATGGATGCAGATTGCTATTAATCCCATGTGCACCTGGTCACCCAAAAGACCCGTGTGCACCTGGTCACCCAAAAGACCCGTGTGCACCTGGTCACCCAAAAGACCCGTGTGCACCTGGTCACCTAAAAATTATAAAACTGTTTTAAATATTTTTACCCGTCATTCTATTGATATAGCCCGCTAGGGGAGTGCCCCACTACGGCCCTGTCTCGGTCGGGGCCGTCCTTGGTGCTTTATGGGCACTTTAAGAAATTGCGATGGATGCAGATTGCTATTAATCACATGTGCACCTGGTCACCCAAACGGCCCATGTGCACCTGGTCACCCAAAATTTATAAAACGGTTTTAAATATTTTTACCCGTCATTCTATTGCTATAGCCCGCTAGGGGAGTGCCCCACTACGGCCCTGTCTCGGTCGGGGCCGTCCTTGGTGCTTTATGGGCACTTTAAGAAATTGCGATGGATGCAGATTGCTATTAATCCCATGTGCACCTGGTCACCCAAAAGACCCGTGTGCACCTGGTCACCCAAAAGACCCGTGTGCACCTGGTCACCTAAAATTTATAAAACGGTTTTAAATATTTTTACCCGTCATTCTATTGCTATAGCCCGCTAGGGGAGTGCCCCACTACGGCCCTGTCTCGGTCGGGGCCGTCCTTGGTGCTTTATGGGCACTTTAAGAAATTGCGATGGATGCAGATTGCTATTAATCCCATGTGCACCTGGTCACCCAAAAGACCCGTGTGCACCTGGTCACCCAAAAGACCCGTGTGCACCTGGTCACCCAAAAGACCCGTGTGCACCTGGTCACCTAAAAATTATAAAACTGTTTTAAATATTTTTACCCGTCATTCTATTGATATAGCCCGCTAGGGGAGTGCCCCACTACGGCCCTGTCTCGGTCGGGGCCGTCCTTGGTGCTTTATGGGCACTTTAAGAAATTGCGATGGATGCAGATTGCTATTAATCACATGTGCACCTGGTCACCCAAACGGCCCATGTGCACCTGGTCACCCAAAATTTATAAAACGGTTTTAAATATTTTTACCCGTCATTCTATTGCTATAGCCCGCTAGGGGAGTGCCCCACTACGGCCCTGTCTCGGTCGGGGCCGTCCTTGGTGCTTTATGGGCACTTTAAGAAATTGCGATGGATGCAGATTGCTATTAATCCCATGTGCACCTGGTCACCCAAAAGACCCGTGTGCACCTGGTCACCCAAAAGACCCGTGTGCACCTGGTCACCCAAAAGACCCGTGTGCACCTGGTCACCCAAAAGACCCGTGTGCACCTGGTCACCCAAAAGACCCGTGTGCACCTGGTCACCCAAAAGACCCGTGTGCACCTGGTCACCCAAAAATTATAAAACTGTTTTAAATACTTTTACCGGTCATTCTAATATTAAATCCCACTATGGAGCCCCACTACTGGGGAAAATTCACCGGAGGGCGCCAAAGGTAAATGGATTTTAGAATCCTCCATATATATTGTAGCTTTGGCGCACTCCAGTGAATTTTTTAAAGTACTGGGGCTTCATATTGGGAGTCCAGGTAAATGTATTTTGAAACACATTTTTAATCATTTTAATGCATAAATGACACAAATACAAGGGTGAATTTCAAACAAATATGCTTTAATTAATCAGTTAATCATTTATTGATTTGTCCCTCAATCAGTGCCCGGGCCCGGCTGGCATTTTTGGGCAAATTGTGGTACCGGTAGTGGCGTGCCTGCGTTTCCAGAGAGTGACACATATGGTCAGCCACAGTTCCTCGGTCTGTATCCAAGCCTTGGTTAAAGTTCAATGTGGCAACACTGCGTCGAATTGTACCGAAGGTCACTTTACTTCCAATACCAAACTCTGCAAAGATTTGCCCCACATACTCACACAGATTACCGTAAGGTTGACCGCAGGATGTGAAAAAGAAGAGTTCTATTTCTGAGGTCATTCCACTCAGATGAGGCCTGATTTGATGGAATCGTTTAAGCCAAGTGTATTCCTCCTGACATAGAACAATTCTGCACTCCCCAAAGCTATAGTTTGTTTTGTGGCTAGCTACACACATCTGATAACCCCCACCTTCCGGGGTTACTTCATTGAAATCACTCTCACTAAACATGGTGACTGGGGATCGTCGAGTGCCATTAAATATGGCCAACCGGCTGGACATGAGAGCTGCAAACCTACGCCTGTCAGAGCAGGTGGCACGGACCTCCAGCCTACTGAGAACTGAAGGAATGGCTTGATTGCTTAGCTCAACAAAGCGTTTTAAATCCGCAGCGCTGAGCACCTCGTCCCTGCAGCGTTGGCGGAATTTTGCCCTATGAGTTGCCTGGCTCTGCCGTGAGTCCCTGTCCATCTTCGCCAAGCAGAGTAACATCTTTCGAATTCCAACGACCTTAGCTTGCATACCATTTGGCCGGAACTGAATGAGATAATTCAGGAAACCTCGAATATCGGCCCGGTACATTTTTAACGTGGATGGTGCCAAACCACGGTCATCACATTGACCATACCACTCATACACACGTCTGTAGTTATCCAGAAAACACAGTCCTTCATCGGCCTTGCCCTCTGACATAATGCGGAGGAATTCCCGTACTCGGGATATACTGGTGCGACTATTGTCAATTCGTTTAACTGAAGGTTGTCTACCCGTAATATATTGTTCATATTCAGTCAAAATTACATTACTCCAAACCTCCATTCGGGACGGTACGCCGCCGCCGTCCTCATCACTCTCGCTCTCCGTGGAAGTCGCCACGTCACAGCCTTGCTCCCTCGGATCCGAGCACAGTTCACTACCGACCTGACTGACTGGCTGCACCGCCGCCGCCGACGCACCTGCCGTCTGATCACCCTCGTCCACAGGCTGCTGCTCCACGGACAACTCACTTTCAAAACACTCCAAAATCACAGGGTCCTCCGGCCGCGGTTCAACACCGTTGTCAGGCTGCATATACTGCCCCGATTCGGGCTGCTGTCTCTCACTCGAAAACCGGCTAAATTGCATAGCGTTCGTCCACTCCATAGTACCAAACTTAAGTCCATGTACAGCCTTTAAATGTCGGTCTAGCCGCACAATATTCTGTTTACAACAAAGTCCACAGTCGCGTCTTGGTCTGCTGCTCATGGCTTCTCTCTCCGGCCTTCCTCCGTGTCTCTTTGTTTGATCCACCAAACAAACTAACCCTAACCCTAACCCTAACCCTAACCCTAACCCTAACCCTAACCCTAACCCTAACCCTAACCCTAACCCTAACCCTAACCCTAACCCTAACCCTAACCCTAACCCTAACAAGGGCTCAATGAGCCCCAGCTGTGGCCCAATATGGGACTAATTGGACGGGGAAGGAGAATTTGACCTCACCTCGCTGTCTCTTTACTCACGAAAGGCTGTATGGCTTAATGGTTAGGGCGCTTGACTCACAATCACCGGGTCAAGTGTTCATGCCAGGCCTGGGTAATCATTTTTTTTTTTTCCCCCACAGGGGCCTGCTAACCCAGAAAAGGCCCATAGGCACATAGGCCACAAAGCCACTGGCCTGGCCTGGGACAAAAGCCACTGCCCTGGCCTGGTACTTACATATGCCTAGCCGGATTACATGTCTTTATCTGGGCATCAGAGGACACAAACAGGCCTAAAGGCCAAACAGCCCTGCCCGGGTTACATGCCTCTATCTGGGCATCAGAGGACACAAACAGGCCTAAAGGCCAAACAGCCCTGCCCGGGTCACATGCCTCTATCTGGGCATCAGAGGACACAAACAGGCCTCAAGGCCTTATATGACCTAACCGGTTTGCATGCCTTTTTCTGGGCATGAGAGGACACAGATAGGCATAAAGGTCA
>NC_143034.1:85788870-85806370 GCF_057628025.1 Oncorhynchus mykiss | reverse complement strand
TCTGGTAACCCAAAAATTATAAAACTGTTTTAAATCATTTTACCGGTCATTCTATTGATATAGCCCGCTAGGGGAGTGCCCCACTACGGCCCTGTCTCGGTCGGGGCCGTCCTTGGGTGCTTTTTAGACACTTTAAGAAATCACGATGGATGCAGATTGCTATTAATCCTCCGTGCAACTGGTGATTGAAAACGTGCATCTGGTAACCCAAAAATTATAAAACTGTTTTAAATCATTTTACCGGTCATTCTATTGATATAGCCCGCTAGGGGAGTGCCCCACTACGGCCCTGTCTCGGTCGGGGCCGTCCTTGGTGCTTTATGGACACTTTAAGAAATTGCGATGGATGCAGATTGCTATTAATCCTCCGTGCAACTGGTGATTGAAAACGTGCATCTGGTAACCCAAAAATTTAAATATGGTTCAAAACCCGGGTAACACCACTCTATTTACGGACATGACAGTAGAGCTTACCCCCTGGAGCTATTGACCTCCAGGCTTGTAGGCCCTTACTCACCACCCGGGTATCACCCCTCTATTTCGGGGATGATACCAGCAGGGGACCCCCCCCCACCTCCACAACCTCGCATACCAGGTGAACCAGGGCACCCACACTTAAGCACCCCTCCTCGGACATTAAAGCAGATAACCGCGCTGTTATGAACCGCGTGCACCTGGTCACCCAAATGGAACTTGTGCACCTGGTCACCCAAAAGGACCGGCGTGCACCTGGTCACCCAAAAGACCCGTGTGCACCTGGTCACCCAAAGGCCGGCGTGCACCTGGTCACCCAAAAGACCCGTGTGCACCTGGTCACCCAAAGGCCGGCGTGCACCTGGTCACCCAAAAGACCCGTGTGCACCTGGTCACCCAAAGGCCGGCGTGCACCTGGTCACCCAAAAGACCCGTGTGCACCTGGTCACCCAAAGGCCGGCGTGCACCTGGTCACCCAAAAGACCCGTGTGCACCTGGTCACCCAAAGGCCGGCGTGCACCTGGTCACCCAAAAGACCCGTGTGCACCTGGTCACCCAAAGGCCGGCGTGCACCTGGTCACCCAAAAGACCCGTGTGCACCTGGTCACCCAAAAGACCCGTGTGCACCTGGTCACCCAAAAGACCCGTGTGCACCTGGTCACCCAAAAGACCCGTGTGCACCTGGTCACCCAAAAGACCCGTGTGCACCTGGTCACCCAAAAGACCCGTGTGCACCTGGTCACCCAAAGGCCGGCGTGCACCTGGTCACCCAAAAGACCCGTGTGCACCTGGTCACCCAAAAGACCCGTGTGCACCTGGTCACCCAAAGGCCGGCGTGCACCTGGTCACCCAAAAGACCCGTGTGCACCTGGTCACCCAAAAGACCCGTGTGCACCTGGTCACCCAAAAGACCCGTGTGCACCTGGTCACCCAAAAGACCCGTGTGCACCTGGTCACCCAAAAGACCCGTGTGCACCTGGTCACCCAAAAGACCCGTGTGCACCTGGTCACCCAAAGGCCGGCGTGCACCTGGTCACCCAAAAGACCCGTGTGCACCTGGTCACCCAAAAGACCCGTGTGCACCTGGTCACCCAAAGGCCGGCGTGCACCTGGTCACCCAAAAGACCCGTGTGCACCTGGTCACCCAAAAGACCCGTGTGCACCTGGTCACCCAAAAGACCCGTGTGCACCTGGTCACCCAAAAGACCCGTGTGCACCTGGTCACCCAAAAGACCCGTGTGCACCTGGTCACCCAAAAGACCCGTGTGCACCTGGTCACCCAAAGGCCGGCGTGCACCTGGTCACCCAAAAGACCCGTGTGCACCTGGTCACCCAAAAGACCCGTGTGCACCTGGTCACCCAAAGGCCGGCGTGCACCTGGTCACCCAAAAGACCCGTGTGCACCTGGTCACCCAAAAGACCCGTGTGCACCTGGTCACCCAAAAGACCCGTGTGCACCTGGTCACCCAAAAGACCCGTGTGCACCTGGTCACCCAAAAGACCCGTGTGCACCTGGTCACCCAAAAGACCCGTGTGCACCTGGTCACCCAAAAGACCCGTGTGCACCTGGTCACCTAAAAATTATAAAACTGTTTTAAATATTTTTACCCGTCATTCTATTGATATAGCCCGCTAGGGGAGTGCCCCACTACGGCCCTGTCTCGGTCGGGGCCGTCCTTGGTGCTTTATGGGCACTTTAAGAAATTGCGATGGATGCAGATTGCTATTAATCCCATGTGCACCTGGTCACCCAAAAGACCCGTGTGCACCTGGTCACCCAAAAGACCCGTGTGCACCTGGTCACCTAAAAATTATAAAACTGTTTTAAATATTTTTACCCGTCATTCTATTGATATAGCCCGCTAGGGGAGTGCCCCACTACGGCCCTGTCTCGGTCGGGGCCGTCCTTGGTGCTTTATGGGCACTTTAAGAAATTGCGATGGATGCAGATTGCTATTAATCACATGTGCACCTGGTCACCCAAACGGCCCATGTGCACCTGGTCACCCAAAATTTATAAAACGGTTTTAAATATTTTTACCCGTCATTCTATTGCTATAGCCCGCTAGGGGAGTGCCCCACTACGGCCCTGTCTCGGTCGGGGCCGTCCTTGGTGCTTTATGGGCACTTTAAGAAATTGCGATGGATGCAGATTGCTATTAATCCCATGTGCACCTGGTCACCCAAAAGACCCGTGTGCACCTGGTCACCCAAAAGACCCGTGTGCACCTGGTCACCTAAAAATTATAAAACTGTTTTAAATATTTTTACCCGTCATTCTATTGATATAGCCCGCTAGGGGAGTGCCCCACTACGGCCCTGTCTCGGTCGGGGCCGTCCTTGGTGCTTTATGGGCACTTTAAGAAATTGCGATGGATGCAGATTGCTATTAATCACATGTGCACCTGGTCACCCAAACGGCCCATGTGCACCTGGTCACCCAAAATTTATAAAACGGTTTTAAATATTTTTACCCGTCATTCTATTGCTATAGCCCGCTAGGGGAGTGCCCCACTACGGCCCTGTCTCGGTCGGGGCCGTCCTTGGTGCTTTATGGGCACTTTAAGAAATTGCGATGGATGCAGATTGCTATTAATCCCATGTGCACCTGGTCACCCAAAAGACCCGTGTGCACCTGGTCACCCAAAAGACCCGTGTGCACCTGGTCACCCAAAAATTATAAAACTGTTTTAAATACTTTTACCGGTCATTCTAATATTAAATCCCACTATGGAGCCCCACTACTGGGGAAAATTCACCGGAGGGCGCCAAAGGTAAATGGATTTTAGAATCCTCCATATATATTGTAGCTTTGGCGCACTCCAGTGAATTTTTTAAAGTACTGGGGCTTCATATTGGGAGTCCAGGTAAATGTATTTTGAAACACATTTTTAATCATTTTAATGCATAAATGACACAAATACAAGGGTGAATTTCAAACAAATATGCTTTAATTAATCAGTTAATCATTTATTGATTTGTCCCTCAATCAGTGCCCGGGCCCGGCTGGCATTTTTGGGCAAATTGTGGTACCGGTAGTGGCGTGCCTGCGTTTCCAGAGAGTGACACATATGGTCAGCCACAGTTCCTCGGTCTGTATCCAAGCCTTGGTTAAAGTTCAATGTGGCAACACTGCGTCGAATTGTACCGAAGGTCACTTTACTTCCAATACCAAACTCTGCAAAGATTTGCCCCACATACTCACACAGATTACCGTAAGGTTGACCGCAGGATGTGAAAAAGAAGAGTTCTATTTCTGAGGTCATTCCACTCAGATGAGGCCTGATTTGATGGAATCGTTTAAGCCAAGTGTATTCCTCCTGACATAGAACAATTCTGCACTCCCCAAAGCTATAGTTTGTTTTGTGGCTAGCTACACACATCTGATAACCCCCACCTTCCGGGGTTACTTCATTGAAATCACTCTCACTAAACATGGTGACTGGGGATCGTCGAGTGCCATTAAATATGGCCAACCGGCTGGACATGAGAGCTGCAAACCTACGCCTGTCAGAGCAGGTGGCACGGACCTCCAGCCTACTGAGAACTGAAGGAATGGCTTGATTGCTTAGCTCAACAAAGCGTTTTAAATCCGCAGCGCTGAGCACCTCGTCCCTGCAGCGTTGGCGGAATTTTGCCCTATGAGTTGCCTGGCTCTGCCGTGAGTCCCTGTCCATCTTCGCCAAGCAGAGTAACATCTTTCGAATTCCAACGACCTTAGCTTGCATACCATTTGGCCGGAACTGAATGAGATAATTCAGGAAACCTCGAATATCGGCCCGGTACATTTTTAACGTGGATGGTGCCAAACCACGGTCATCACATTGACCATACCACTCATACACACGTCTGTAGTTATCCAGAAAACACAGTCCTTCATCGGCCTTGCCCTCTGACATAATGCGGAGGAATTCCCGTACTCGGGATATACTGGTGCGACTATTGTCAATTCGTTTAACTGAAGGTTGTCTACCCGTAATATATTGTTCATATTCAGTCAAAATTACATTACTCCAAACCTCCATTCGGGACGGTACGCCGCCGCCGTCCTCATCACTCTCGCTCTCCGTGGAAGTCGCCACGTCACAGCCTTGCTCCCTCGGATCCGAGCACAGTTCACTACCGACCTGACTGACTGGCTGCACCGCCGCCGCCGACGCACCTGCCGTCTGATCACCCTCGTCCACAGGCTGCTGCTCCACGGACAACTCACTTTCAAAACACTCCAAAATCACAGGGTCCTCCGGCCGCGGTTCAACACCGTTGTCAGGCTGCATATACTGCCCCGATTCGGGCTGCTGTCTCTCACTCGAAAACCGGCTAAATTGCATAGCGTTCGTCCACTCCATAGTACCAAACTTAAGTCCATGTACAGCCTTTAAATGTCGGTCTAGCCGCACAATATTCTGTTTACAACAAAGTCCACAGTCGCGTCTTGGTCTGCTGCTCATGGCTTCTCTCTCCGGCCTTCCTCCGTGTCTCTTTGTTTGATCCACCAAACAAACTAACCCTAACCCTAACCCTAACCCTAACCCTAACCCCCTAACCCTAACCCTAACCCTA
This sequence comes from Oncorhynchus mykiss, assembly GCF_057628025.1. Classification (NCBI taxonomy): domain Eukaryota; kingdom Metazoa; phylum Chordata; class Actinopteri; order Salmoniformes; family Salmonidae; genus Oncorhynchus; species Oncorhynchus mykiss. The sequence continues at coordinate 85,801,333 of NC_143034.1, read as the reverse complement.
ACCCTAACCCTAAACCTAACCCTAACCCTAACCCTAACCCTAACCCCTAACCCTAACCCTAACCCTAACCCTAACCCTAACCCTAAACCCTAACCCTAACCCTAACCCTAACCCTAACCCCTAACCCTAACCCTAACCCTAACCCTAACCCCTAACCCTAACCCTAACCCTAACCCCTAACCCTAACCCTAACCCTAACCCTAACCCCTAACCCTAACCCTAACCCTAACCCTAACCCTAACCCCTAACCCTAACCCTAACCCTAACCCTAACCCTAACCCCTAACCCTAACCCTAACCCTAACCCTAACCCTAACCCTAACCCTAACCCTAACCCTAACCTTAACCCTTCTTTCAAAAAAACCATATCTTACCCTAACCCCAAACCCTAACCTTAACCATTCTAAAACCTTACCTAACCCTAACCCTACAGACAGACAGTCCTTTAACCCAACCAACGGGTTAATCTACAAGTGGGCTACCATGGGGCCTACGACTTTGGCCGGCCGCGCCCGTACCCTCCGACCCGCGCGTATATGATGTGGAGTGCAACCCCTCCCTTCCCCCCTCCGGTTTCCACGTGTCAGAGATGGAAGTGGATCAACCGACTCAAAACTAGAAACCAAACACTTGGCGAGTCACCGCTGCGTTGCCGGATGTAGGGTATGGACGCAGCAAGCCAAGGAAATTTTATCCCTTACACTGACTGGGATCCTCCCTAATCCGGCCTTTTACAAGGGTTTTTTTTCCTCCACCCTTGTACCCTCTGGATTGGTTTGATGGTGAACAGGTTCAAAATTATCATTAGATTATATACCAACTAAAATAACCCTACTCTTCTCCTGACCCCTGGATGCACACCACCATTTTTTACAACCCAAAAGCATTTTTTATTGATGAACACTACACCCCCCGCCCCCTTTTTTTCTCAACAAGAAGAATTCCCCCCCCCACCCCCCCCCCCCCCCCCTTCAACAAAAGAAGACTCCTACTCAAAGATTCTACCTTTTTCTACTAAAGAGGATTTCTCTCAAAGACCCCCCCCCCCCCTTTTTTTTCAACAAGAAGAATTTCCCCCCCCCCCCCCCCCCCTTCAACAAAAGAAGACCCCTACTCAAAGATTCTACCTTTTTTTACCAAAGAGGATTTTTCTCAAAGACCCCCCCCCCCCTTCTTTTTCAACAAGAAGAATCCCCCCCCCCCCTTTAACAAAAGAAGACTCCTACTCAAAGATTTTACCTTTTTTCTACTAAAGAGGATTTTTTACCCATCCTGACGACCGTATTTCCAACTTAGGAGCAAAATGATACAAATTACAATATAGGCCCACCACACTCACACCCCTGCACCATACACCCACATACCAAAACCCCAGGATAATACCAACATCCTACACCAGACCCTCCCCCAGGTAAGTATTCCCCCCTCCCCCCAGGTAAGTCTCTCCCCTACTGGAGTGGTCCCATCATCTTCGGAGGACAAACATCACTGGAAAAAGCCAAAAAAGTTTTTCTGGACCCGTACCTCCCATTCCCCAAGTGGACGATAACTGGACAACACGGCCAAATCTACTATATACCCAGGATCCCAAATGGACGAAAACGCGATGGAAGCTATACTCCGCTAAAAAGCACCAACTAAAGAGGACAAGTTTAGCAACACTTCCCAGCTGGCCAAACTGAAACTACCCCCCAGAAATACTACCTACCACTACCCCTCAACAAAGAAACAAGGTTATAAGTTCCCCACACACCTGGAAATGACCAGAGTTCACGAACTTTACTTCAACTCTACATCGCTCCTTCCGCACTCTAACGCAAACTCCAAAAAGACGGAAAAAGATGTCCACCACTTTTGAAAGCCTACAGACAGACCTATGAGTCACCTAGAAACTCCACTATAGTCTCATCCGAATCCCACAGATGTCCACCCTACCCTCAACTCCTCCTGAAACTACAGAACCTCTTCTTGGGTTCCTTCTAGGCCCAAACCCTCAACAAGAGCAGACCGCTCCCGAAGCTAACACACAAGTCAATGGAGACACAGAGGTCAAACACTACTTTCTCAGAGGAGGATCTAATATACTTCTACTCATCACAGAAACTCCACGTTTTGCTCATCCTGACCCTTAAGACTTCTAGTCTTACCTAAAATCAACCTCACACCTCTGGGACCCCCACGTCCTATACAGCACCCCAAAAGCAAAGTTCCATCCTTCGCATTGGTTTCTATGACAAAGGCTCCCCTACACCTTACAGACGAACAGACGCCTCACTCAAACAAAGGGAAGATCTCATTGGACCAAACTCCAACAGGCCTTCACGTGCACACCGCATGCACACCTTGTGCCATCTCATGATTGGACCCTGGCCTAAACCACACCCCCAGTTTTTCACATAAAAAGAGGAGCACCCCTCAGTCTCAGCATCATTAGGGTCCACGGATCCCCAAAGAGCCTTCTACTGGATACAAGACTCAAGCTGGAAACCTGCAGAAGACCTCCTCTCCTCCTCTCCTCCACTGACCTACTGGATACAGACCCCAGCCCGGACTCTACCAAGACGAACCTCTCCCCCACAGATCTACTGGATAAAGACCCAAGCCTGCACTCTACCCAGACCACCTCTCCCCTCAAGGATCTACCGGACCCCAACTATATACCAACCCCTAAAGGGACACCTCACTGGGACCCAGACACCAGCTGATATTCTACACTCCCCACAAGCATCTCACCTGAACGACCGGACTCCTACGACTCGCCCTCCCCCCCCAAAAAAGATACCTCATCAGGACCCAAACACCAGCTGATACTCCCACAGACCTTCATAGACCTTCCAGACCACCGAGACTCTACCACTCACATACACCCACACACACCCTATTTTTTCCGGTCCATAATACGGCTTTTTTTACCGCATTACGACCCAGTGCTCCTTTTTGCACTTTTTTTCCTCTCTGCCACCTGATGAAGCCGAGCAAGGCAGAAACGCGTCGTGGCTGGGTTTCCCCTAGATCTGTTGTGTAGCTGTAAAGAGGACAGGTCCCACACAGACTTCGGGGGTAACTCTTTTTGGCTACTCAATTTTCTTTGTACTTTTCTCTTTCCTTACTTTTAGTTTTCACATAGGTACACACCACACATGGCTGATCTACGGGACAACGCAGACTCTGGGGACTGCGAGGACTATTCAGACCCCCCACTCTACATCTAGACTAGCCCCACAATCGCGACGGGTCTTAATGATCTATACGGACTCTCGGAACAAATCCGCAAGATACGCACCAAGGGACCGGACGAAAACAGCTCCGACCGGCAGCCTGGGCTCATTATGGAAACGCCACATAATGAACATTTCTCCAAAGCTTCTACACAGCGGGGGAAACATCCCACACCAATGGACCTTCTCTCCCACCAGACAGCACCCCTCCACGGTCTCCATAGGACCAAAACCACCGGAGGACTACACCCCTACACCATTACATCAGGGGCACAAAGACACATCTCCTGATGCCATCCCCACCAGACCACCCCACTCTACATCCTACCTCATACCACCCCACTCCAGGACCTCCAGAAGATCCACCTCAGACCTTCCACCCAGAACCCCACCCCCCCTTCTGGAACTCCTACTCCCCCCTCCTACGGAACACCACCACCCCACAGCACCCCCAAGACTAACAAGCTGGCACTCTACGTCCCGGACCAAACCAGCAGACCAAAAGGGGCTCATCTACCCCACCCCAACCCACACCTTCAACCACATGGCTCCACAGGACCGGACCTCCTACACGCAGCACTACTCCTAAGGGGACAGGTAGCCCAGCAGATGAGAAAACCCCTAGGGACACCACGTGTCCCCTAACCACCAGGTTAACCTGGTCTCACCAACCAACAACAAAGCGGAGGAACACCACACCACTGGGGCCCCACCTATCCCCCCCAACGCCTACTCTACAGCACGGTCACTCTCCAAGCTGATTAGAGCCAGACACCACATGGAGATGATCAGCTTTTACCTCTCGGACAACCAGCTACCTCCGGGCTACCTCCACCAGACCAGAACGCTTACGACTACCTTCACACCATAAGGAGCATCTGACACCACCCTAGCGGCTCTCGCTACAGCATCTTCACTTTGGATCCAAACCAGCCACCAGATCCTAGAACAGCACTACAGGGAGGAACTATCCCACAAATACACCATACTCTACAACACTCCATCCTGCCCTGACTGGCAGGAAGCCTGGTATTTAGGGGTTACATGGGCCCAGAAACTCCTCAGCGAACCACTCCGGGACTACTTGTTACAGGACATCAGGGACTCACTCCCCAAATTCTACGGGAATTGGCCTACGAGAGACTACAGCCCATTCCAACTACCACTCACCCACTGCCAACCTCACAGTGAGGACGAGGGGGATACCACCCTACAGAGGGCACACACCAGCAGACCCTCTCCTTCTCCACGGACCCACGGATACCCCACATCGGGACGATACCCTCTGAAGGAAGATTCCACTTCCCCTCTCCCGGAATCATCTAACACCACCACTCCAGAGACAAATATTTCCCCTATCCAACAGAGAACTACAAGGACACCTCCCACAACAAGCCACTCACCTCTACCATACCAGGGTACCCAGAGACCTATCCATACCCTGACCAGGGTGGGTCCCTTCCGGTTAAAACAAAACCTGCTGAACCACCCCGAAATCCTAGCCCAAACAGGACTACAAGGGACCAGGCACAGGCAGCGAGTGCCCAGGTGGCTTCTGATCCTTCCGTGCCATCCCACACCCAAACCAGGGAGGAACGGCATGCTAAGCCACAGGAACGGAAGATTACCAAGCCACGAAAACGCCTGGCCAACGAATCACTACTCGGGGACCAGCACAATCCTCCACTCCAATCAAAGGGCATCAAAAAAATCATCAACGATTGGGCAGCTACGGACCACAACCTCCCCACCTTACTAAACACTACACCAGGAGACACCCACACCCGGGACCAAACAAAGGAAACCACCGGATCCTACCCATCATTACAACCTACAACTCACCCAGCCTCCGAATGACTACTATCAGCCAGCAAAGACTCCAGCACAAACAACTACTCCCTCTCCACACACCCATCCTGGCCTCCAAACGGAACAAAAATCTCAAGGACTCCCTGGTCAGCAGCCACCTCACATTATAAACCAGAGGGACAAATTACTACTCCCGGGAACCTCCAGGCCCTATACCACCACCACGACTGGACCATTACTGAGGCCTTCAGTACAACGGAGGAACGACTGGACAGACACTGCACCTGCACCTTACACACCCCACATCCCATACAACAGATAGGGGGTCATTAAGACCACAAAAAACAGATCTTCAAATAGCACCATAGAGTTACCATGCCCATGGACTCTCAAGAAATACTTTCCTTTTTATCTAAAAAAATAAATAAATAAATAAATAAAATAAAAAATATATAACTATATATTTATATATAAGTATATCTTTTTTTTCCCCGCTTTCTTGAACTCAGGGTTACCATGACCATGGACCCTTTGATGCAAAGAAACTATAAAATAGAAATCTAAATATCTTTATGTTATTTACCAAGAACCCTCACCATCTCACCATCCTTCCAACTCTACCTCACTGAAGATACCCACCAGCACCCCCAACGGACGAGAACCTTTTTTCTCCAACTACTCTGGGGGCACGGCTTTGTCGACTCCCCCGCAGCGAGCAGACCCTAAGCAAACTAGGCCCGACCATACACCAAGCAAGAAGACCGGAGGAAATGGTAGCGACCGGACTCCTTCGGGACCCCTCTGGGGCCTGTTGGCAGACCTATCGGCTCAACCCTCCCAAGCCCCCTTACACACGGGAGACTCACGTAACGCGCTGGACCACTATCTACCCCAGATTAGATCTGGATTGGCAGTAGGTTCAGTAGCGCGTGTTTGGTCCTAGCGGGTTGGGATACCCAAAAGAGGGGCTTTTGGGTTATGCGCTGCGGCTGGAGGATCGCGTCTGCCGAATAACCCCTGGGGTGCCCAGATAATGTCTGGCGAGGTATCGGACCCCACAGAGGAAATTCCTACTGGGGACCCCCTACCCCGCCGCACTTAGCCTGGACAACCGAACCATTTTTTTACCTGGACTACGTACCAGTTCACTGTCTAGGGATGATATACCTCTGGAAACGTTACGATCCTGGAAGGGAGTAATTCCACTGGTCACTATTACCCAAAAACTCTGAATTACCTACAACTGAGATGGTGTGGATGGAAGCACCCAATTAACTTCTACTACTGCCGGACGTTTCATACGTAAGCCAGAGAAGGTTTGCCGGCTTCTAAACCCTCCATACACCGACCGTAACACAGGACGTGACTCCAGGGGCGGATGCATGACAACCGTATAGAGGGCTCGCCTTCTGGGTGTCTGTCTGCTCAAACCACTGGCGGTTATAGACTGACCACTTGACAGGGACACATGGCAACCGACTGAGGTCCGGACCTGCACAAGGTACGCAACTCGATGGTTTTGCCTGATCCTACGCCGAGTATACCCATACAGACCAGCTGGATTCGACTAGACATGGGTTGATTGGGAATTAGGATCCTGGAAGGGAATAACTCCCAATCATACACATGATTGAAAACATCCAGGACCAAAGACTGACGAACACTGAAGTGAATACATAGACAACATGGAGCTAAAAAAGAAGGATCCGAAAGAGAGTAAAACTCCTAGGTTGCACTATGCTTTCCACTTCCGTCGACACAGCGGACCCGGACATCATGACCATACTACTCGACATGGACACATGGCAACCAACCGAGAACCGGACCTGCATAAGGTACGCAACTCAAGGGCTTTGCCTGATCCTAAGTTGAGTTGACAGACCTACCTAAACTTAACCTCTTCTATACCTTACCCTAACCCTAACCCTAACCTTAACCATCCCAAAACCCATACTTAAACTTAACCCTAACCTTAACCCTTCTTTCAAAAAAACCATATCTTACCCTAACCCCAAACCCTAACCTTAACCATTCTAAAACCTTACCTAACCCTAACCCTACAGACAGACAGTCCTTTAACCCAACCAACGGGTTAATCTACAAGTGGGCTACCATGGGGCCTACGACTTTGGCCGGCCGCGCCCGTACCCTCCGACCCGCGCGTATATGATGTGGAGTGCAACCCCTCCCTTCCCCCCTCCGGTTTCCACGTGTCAGAGATGGAAGTGGATCAACCGACTCAAAACTAGAAACCAAACACTTGGCGAGTCACCGCTGCGTTGCCGGATGTAGGGTATGGACGCAGCAAGCCAAGGAAATTTTATCCCTTACACTGACTGGGATCCTCCCTAATCCGGCCTTTTACAAGGGTTTTTTTTCCTCCACCCTTGTACCCTCTGGATTGGTTTGATGGTGAACAGGTTCAAAATTATCATTAGATTATATACCAACTAAAATAACCCTACTCTTCTCCTGACCCCTGGATGCACACCACCATTTTTTACAACCCAAAAGCATTTTTTATTGATGAACACTACACCCCCCGCCCCCTTTTTTTCTCAACAAGAAGAATTCCCCCCCCCACCCCCCCCCCCCCCCCCCTTCAACAAAAGAAGACTCCTACTCAAAGATTCTACCTTTTTCTACTAAAGAGGATTTCTCTCAAAGACCCCCCCCCCCCCTTTTTTTTCAACAAGAAGAATTTCCCCCCCCCCCCCCCCCCCTTCAACAAAAGAAGACCCCTACTCAAAGATTCTACCTTTTTTTACCAAAGAGGATTTTTCTCAAAGACCCCCCCCCCCCTTCTTTTTCAACAAGAAGAATCCCCCCCCCCCCTTTAACAAAAGAAGACTCCTACTCAAAGATTTTACCTTTTTTCTACTAAAGAGGATTTTTTACCCATCCTGACGACCGTATTTCCAACTTAGGAGCAAAATGATACAAATTACAATATAGGCCCACCACACTCACACCCCTGCACCATACACCCACATACCAAAACCCCAGGATAATACCAACATCCTACACCAGACCCTCCCCCAGGTAAGTATTCCCCCCTCCCCCCAGGTAAGTCTCTCCCCTACTGGAGTGGTCCCATCATCTTCGGAGGACAAACATCACTGGAAAAAGCCAAAAAAGTTTTTCTGGACCCGTACCTCCCATTCCCCAAGTGGACGATAACTGGACAACACGGCCAAATCTACTATATACCCAGGATCCCAAATGGACGAAAACGCGATGGAAGCTATACTCCGCTAAAAAGCACCAACTAAAGAGGACAAGTTTAGCAACACTTCCCAGCTGGCCAAACTGAAACTACCCCCCAGAAATACTACCTACCACTACCCCTCAACAAAGAAACAAGGTTATAAGTTCCCCACACACCTGGAAATGACCAGAGTTCACGAACTTTACTTCAACTCTACATCGCTCCTTCCGCACTCTAACGCAAACTCCAAAAAGACGGAAAAAGATGTCCACCACTTTTGAAAGCCTACAGACAGACCTATGAGTCACCTAGAAACTCCACTATAGTCTCATCCGAATCCCACAGATGTCCACCCTACCCTCAACTCCTCCTGAAACTACAGAACCTCTTCTTGGGTTCCTTCTAGGCCCAAACCCTCAACAAGAGCAGACCGCTCCCGAAGCTAACACACAAGTCAATGGAGACACAGAGGTCAAACACTACTTTCTCAGAGGAGGATCTAATATACTTCTACTCATCACAGAAACTCCACGTTTTGCTCATCCTGACCCTTAAGACTTCTAGTCTTACCTAAAATCAACCTCACACCTCTGGGACCCCCACGTCCTATACAGCACCCCAAAAGCAAAGTTCCATCCTTCGCATTGGTTTCTATGACAAAGGCTCCCCTACACCTTACAGACGAACAGACGCCTCACTCAAACAAAGGGAAGATCTCATTGGACCAAACTCCAACAGGCCTTCACGTGCACACCGCATGCACACCTTGTGCCATCTCATGATTGGACCCTGGCCTAAACCACACCCCCAGTTTTTCACATAAAAAGAGGAGCACCCCTCAGTCTCAGCATCATTAGGGTCCACGGATCCCCAAAGAGCCTTCTACTGGATACAAGACTCAAGCTGGAAACCTGCAGAAGACCTCCTCTCCTCCTCTCCTCCACTGACCTACTGGATACAGACCCCAGCCCGGACTCTACCAAGACGAACCTCTCCCCCACAGATCTACTGGATAAAGACCCAAGCCTGCACTCTACCCAGACCACCTCTCCCCTCAAGGATCTACCGGACCCCAACTATATACCAACCCCTAAAGGGACACCTCACTGGGACCCAGACACCAGCTGATATTCTACACTCCCCACAAGCATCTCACCTGAACGACCGGACTCCTACGACTCGCCCTCCCCCCCCAAAAAAGATACCTCATCAGGACCCAAACACCAGCTGATACTCCCACAGACCTTCATAGACCTTCCAGACCACCGAGACTCTACCACTCACATACACCCACACACACCCTATTTTTTCCGGTCCATAATACGGCTTTTTTTACCGCATTACGACCCAGTGCTCCTTTTTGCACTTTTTTTCCTCTCTGCCACCTGATGAAGCCGAGCAAGGCAGAAACGCGTCGTGGCTGGGTTTCCCCTAGATCTGTTGTGTAGCTGTAAAGAGGACAGGTCCCACACAGACTTCGGGGGTAACTCTTTTTGGCTACTCAATTTTCTTTGTACTTTTCTCTTTCCTTACTTTTAGTTTTCACATAGGTACACACCACACATGGCTGATCTACGGGACAACGCAGACTCTGGGGACTGCGAGGACTATTCAGACCCCCCACTCTACATCTAGACTAGCCCCACAATCGCGACGGGTCTTAATGATCTATACGGACTCTCGGAACAAATCCGCAAGATACGCACCAAGGGACCGGACGAAAACAGCTCCGACCGGCAGCCTGGGCTCATTATGGAAACGCCACATAATGAACATTTCTCCAAAGCTTCTACACAGCGGGGGAAACATCCCACACCAATGGACCTTCTCTCCCACCAGACAGCACCCCTCCACGGTCTCCATAGGACCAAAACCACCGGAGGACTACACCCCTACACCATTACATCAGGGGCACAAAGACACATCTCCTGATGCCATCCCCACCAGACCACCCCACTCTACATCCTACCTCATACCACCCCACTCCAGGACCTCCAGAAGATCCACCTCAGACCTTCCACCCAGAACCCCACCCCCCCTTCTGGAACTCCTACTCCCCCCTCCTACGGAACACCACCACCCCACAGCACCCCCAAGACTAACAAGCTGGCACTCTACGTCCCGGACCAAACCAGCAGACCAAAAGGGGCTCATCTACCCCACCCCAACCCACACCTTCAACCACATGGCTCCACAGGACCGGACCTCCTACACGCAGCACTACTCCTAAGGGGACAGGTAGCCCAGCAGATGAGAAAACCCCTAGGGACACCACGTGTCCCCTAACCACCAGGTTAACCTGGTCTCACCAACCAACAACAAAGCGGAGGAACACCACACCACTGGGGCCCCACCTATCCCCCCCAACGCCTACTCTACAGCACGGTCACTCTCCAAGCTGATTAGAGCCAGACACCACATGGAGATGATCAGCTTTTACCTCTCGGACAACCAGCTACCTCCGGGCTACCTCCACCAGACCAGAACGCTTACGACTACCTTCACACCATAAGGAGCATCTGACACCACCCTAGCGGCTCTCGCTACAGCATCTTCACTTTGGATCCAAACCAGCCACCAGATCCTAGAACAGCACTACAGGGAGGAACTATCCCACAAATACACCATACTCTACAACACTCCATCCTGCCCTGACTGGCAGGAAGCCTGGTATTTAGGGGTTACATGGGCCCAGAAACTCCTCAGCGAACCACTCCGGGACTACTTGTTACAGGACATCAGGGACTCACTCCCCAAATTCTACGGGAATTGGCCTACGAGAGACTACAGCCCATTCCAACTACCACTCACCCACTGCCAACCTCACAGTGAGGACGAGGGGGATACCACCCTACAGAGGGCACACACCAGCAGACCCTCTCCTTCTCCACGGACCCACGGATACCCCACATCGGGACGATACCCTCTGAAGGAAGATTCCACTTCCCCTCTCCCGGAATCATCTAACACCACCACTCCAGAGACAAATATTTCCCCTATCCAACAGAGAACTACAAGGACACCTCCCACAACAAGCCACTCACCTCTACCATACCAGGGTACCCAGAGACCTATCCATACCCTGACCAGGGTGGGTCCCTTCCGGTTAAAACAAAACCTGCTGAACCACCCCGAAATCCTAGCCCAAACAGGACTACAAGGGACCAGGCACAGGCAGCGAGTGCCCAGGTGGCTTCTGATCCTTCCGTGCCATCCCACACCCAAACCAGGGAGGAACGGCATGCTAAGCCACAGGAACGGAAGATTACCAAGCCACGAAAACGCCTGGCCAACGAATCACTACTCGGGGACCAGCACAATCCTCCACTCCAATCAAAGGGCATCAAAAAAATCATCAACGATTGGGCAGCTACGGACCACAACCTCCCCACCTTACTAAACACTACACCAGGAGACACCCACACCCGGGACCAAACAAAGGAAACCACCGGATCCTACCCATCATTACAACCTACAACTCACCCAGCCTCCGAATGACTACTATCAGCCAGCAAAGACTCCAGCACAAACAACTACTCCCTCTCCACACACCCATCCTGGCCTCCAAACGGAACAAAAATCTCAAGGACTCCCTGGTCAGCAGCCACCTCACATTATAAACCAGAGGGACAAATTACTACTCCCGGGAACCTCCAGGCCCTATACCACCACCACGACTGGACCATTACTGAGGCCTTCAGTACAACGGAGGAACGACTGGACAGACACTGCACCTGCACCTTACACACCCCACATCCCATACAACAGATAGGGGGTCATTAAGACCACAAAAAACAGATCTTCAAATAGCACCATAGAGTTACCATGCCCATGGACTCTCAAGAAATACTTTCCTTTTTATCTAAAAAAATAAATAAATAAATAAATAAAATAAAAAATATATAACTATATATTTATATATAAGTATATCCTTTTTTTTCCCCGCTTTCTTGAACTCAGGGTTACCATGACCATGGACCCTTTGATGCAAAGAAACTATAAAATAGAAATCTAAATATCTTTATGTTATTTACCAAGAACCCTCACCATCTCACCATCCTTCCAACTCTACCTCACTGAAGATACCCACCAGCACCCCCAACGGACGAGAACCTTTTTTCTCCAACTACTCTGGGGGCACGGCTTTGTCGACTCCCCCGCAGCGAGCAGACCCTAAGCAAACTAGGCCCGACCATACACCAAGCAAGAAGACCGGAGGAAATGGTAGC
>NC_143034.1:85681370-85783870 GCF_057628025.1 Oncorhynchus mykiss | reverse complement strand
CTTCGGGGACTTCGCCTCTTGGTCAAGGTAAGGGTAGAACAGTGGGATTAGCCCCAACTGAGGTGCACCCGGGGGTTCCTTCTTCCATCCCAGTAATTGATCTACCTGTCAGGAAGCCTATACCCACCTGCGTTGAACCAGTTAGGCACCCAAATTCTATCAGGAAAATTTGGGATTGGGAACTTACAATTAGAAAACCAATTGTTATAATTGGAGATTCTAATATCTCACGTATACCTAGGTTTGCTGACCCCAGGGTACAAGCAGACAGCTTCCCTGGGGCCACATTTCACCATCTAAAAGGCGTAGTAGAAAAATTGTCACAACACACAACAGTGGAGAAGGTGGTTTTATCGGGGGGTTTAAACAACTGCCTTTTGAAACAGCTGGCGTTGACCTCCTGGAAACAACTCCAACAACTGTTGAAAATGGCGGAAAGTAAATTTCCCAATGCAATACTCTACGTGCCAATTATCAACTACTCAGATAGATTGGAAAAACAGCAACAGATACTCTTGGATCAACTTAATCAAAAGATCCTAGAACAATGTAACTACTTACCGGAGATCAGCAAACTTAGGTTCCATACACTGCCACGTGACCCAGTACACTGGACATCTGAAACAGGAAACATCATTTTTAACTATTGGCTGGATAATTTAAACATGTAAGGGGAGAACAGTGCCCTGAGACAGCTCCACACTCAAATATCACTAATCTTTCACACTCATATAGGCTTTCTGAGATGGAAAGAAAGGTATTGGAACGGGGATTGTCCTTTATCCCCACCCCCCGAATAATGGATAGGATGGAGCTTCGTAGGGACCTTCACCTATATCATAGGAGACTAAAATTGTTGGATCATTTTAATTATGTAACTGACATTCCCTTTGTGCCATTTACAGATCCCTCTTTTTGGGAACCTAGAGTGCAATCTATATCTCCATCTATTCAAACATTGATCAGGAGGGATCTGGATGCATTTGGGAGGTTCCGACCTGGTCCAGTTACCAGGGGGAATATTACGCAATTGGAGCTAGATACTATTAAATCGTTGGGGTCCAATCAGAGTATAGTTATTAAACCTGCGGATAAGGGATCACAGATTGTAATCATGGACAGAGTACAGTATTTGTTGGAGGCTAACAGGCAATTAAATAATGTGAAAAACTATGTCCTATTAGACCACTCTATTCAATCTGAAACTCAACAAATGATTAAGAGGATACTGGTGAAATTGCTTGAAAAGAGGTGTATTTCTTCCAAGCAATATACTTATCTGTTGGGCCCCGAAGTGCCGAGACCGCGACAATTCTATCTTCTTCCAAAAATTCATAAACCTTTGGAAGAGTGGTCTGTGCCCTTTCAGATCCCTAGTGCCCGCCCAATTGTTAGTGACTGTGGTTCGGAATCGTATCGAATTGCTGAATATATTGATTATTTCATTAATCCGCTATCCCAGAAGCACGCTTCCTATGTTAAGGATACATATGACTTTGTCGACAAACTTAAAGGCCTCAAACTACCACTAGGGGCGTTCTTATTTTCAATAGATATTAACTCATTATATACAAATATTGAAACCGCTTTGGGACTGCGGGCGATAAAACAGGCATTTGACAGGTTTCCTGATCCTCAGCGCCCGGACAAGGAAATCTTAGATCTGTTGGAGCTGAGTCTCTTGAGGAACGATTTCAATTTTAATGATGAGTTTTATCTTCAGATCAATGGGACTGCTATGGGTAAGAAATTTGCTCCGGCCTTTGCCAATTTATATATGTGCTTCTGGGAAGAGACGGCTTTTCTTAAATGCCAGACCCTTCCTTTTCTATATCTCAGGTATTTGGATGATATCTTTGGAATTTGGGTGAGTTCTATGCAGGACTTTGAGGGTTTCTTAAAAACCCTCAATACACATCATCCTGCAATTAAAACGTCCCACAATATACAAAGGGAAAAACTAGAGTTTTTGGACACTCAGGTCTTATTTGTACCTTCTGATGGGGTAACTAAATCATTGGCCACTAAAGTCTTCTTTAAGGAGACTGATAGGCATGCCCTACTACATAAGACAAGTTACCATCCAAAACATACTTTCAGAGGGATTATTAAATCTCAGCTGATTCGGTTCAACAGAATCTGTACATTGGGGGAGCATGTGGAGGAGGCAATAACCATTCTTTTTAGAGCCTTGGGGCCACGGGGATATTCCAAACGTTTCCTTAGGGGGATAAAGGCAGAAGTGGGTGAATTATTTGGCAGGGAAGGGGGATACAATAAACCAGTGGAAACACATAATCTGATACCATTTGTTACAACATACTCTAGGAGTTTGGGTGGATTTAGTAGGAACTTGAGGTCCAATTTCAGGGATGCTCAACAAGTGGTGGAAGGATTGGTAGATTGTAGAGTAATCTCAGCGTATAGAAGAAACAAAAACCTCGGGGATAGTTTAGTCCACTCTGCCTTCCAGACGAAAAGTGCACCTAATAAATTTGATAGATTTTTGGGGAGACCAAAGTATATTGTTAATGCCTTCTCGGGGTTGGGGTCCCTTGTAAGACAGAGGATCGAATTGTCCACTGTAAACTTGATCTATGGAATTAAGTGTAAATTGTGCCAAAAGATTTACATAGGAGAAACAAAGAATGCACTACTGGCCAGACTGAAACAACACCTATACCAGATAGCCAAAGGTAATAAGACTACGGTATTGTATTTGCATTTTGGTATACATGCAGTGGACGGTTTGAGTATTTTTGGTCTGGAGACAAATGGGAGTTGGTCCAGGACACAACGACAGGGGATGGAAAGAACTTGGATTGGGCGTCTTAATACGATAGACCCTAAGGGCCTGAATGAAAAATATTGATTTACCTTGGCTTACCTAACTGATGGAAGGGGTCATCTTCGGTGTAGTGATATGGGCTATTTGGTGGGGGGAGGGAAGAGGGCAGGTGGTGGGGGCCTGTGGAGAGCCACTCATTATAAATGGTTGTTTATTGTATTATTTATTTATTTATGTGGATTGGTCCATGGTGTATTTGCCATTGCCTGAGAGCACTTATGATTGCCTTTTTAAACATGTATTTCTTATTTTATTATTTATTCATTTATGGATCTACTCACTGACCATAGATACGATGGCACTTATTTTTATCACATTCTTGATTTTTTAGTGTGGCGTGGATTCACCTTTTTGTTTGGATACTTTTATAGCACTTATTTTGAGTTTCTTGTTTGATGGCACTATGGACTTTTTATTTATTTGTTATTTATTTACTTGTTTTTTGTGTTTATTGGGTGGTTCACCTTGTAGACCCTAATCCCTAACCCTGGGATCCTCATGCCTAACCCTAACCCTAACCCTAACCCTGGGATCCTCATGCCTAACCCTAACCCTAACCCCTAGTTACCCTAACCCTAACCCCTAACCCCTAACCCTAACCCTAACCCCAACCCCCTAACCCTAACCCTAACCCGCTAGACCCCCATACCTAATCTTAGTTTAACCTCGACCTGTATTTATATACTGATTAGAACCCACAACCGAACCTGAATTCTAACCTTAACCCCTAGTTACCCTAATCCCTCACCCTAACCCGGGGACCCCCATGCCTGAACTTAACCCTAACCCTGAGACCCTCATGCCTAATTTTAAACCTTTAGACCCTCATATCTGATCTTAATTTAACTTTGACCCGTATTTTAACCCTGAACCTTATGGTAAACCCAATCTCAATTCTGACCCTAACCTATAGCTTTCAAATCTTTAGCTTCCGAATCCCTCATTCTCTATATCTATTTTAACCTCTACACTCTTTATATCTATTTTAATCTCTAGATTTCCATACTGAACTTTTTTTCTTAGACCACCGTTCTGAACTTGGCATTTGGCCTTTATTCCTAGTTTAGAATTTCTGGCTTTCAACTTAAGCCTTACTTTAACGTTAGACTCTGGTCTTTCTTTTATAGTTTTTCCTAGTCATTTAAAGTATGTTATACCTATGTCTAACCATTTATCCTAAAGGGGTTGCCTGTGCCAGTGCACACCAGATTCGTCTGCTCCTTATTGAACCTAACCCTAACCCTAACCCCTAACCCCTAACCCCTAACCCTTAACCCTAACCCTAACCCCTAACCCTCTAACCCTAACCCTAACCCTAACCCCAACCCCTAACCCTAACACCCTAACCCTAACCCTCTAGACCTCCCATACCTAATTTTAGTCTAACCTCGACCTGTATTTTTATACTGATTAGAACCCACAACCGAACCTGAATTCTAACCTTAACCCCCTAGTTACCCTAATCCCTCACCCTAACCCTGGGACCCCCATGCCTGAACTTAACCCTAACCCTGAGACCCTCATGCCTAACCTTAAACTTTTAGACCCTCATATCTGATCTTAATTTAACTTTGACCCGTATTTTAACTCGGAACCTTATGGTTGGTCTTCCTTTTATAGCTTTTCTTAGTCATTTGAAGTATATTATACCTACGTCTAACCATTTATTCTAAAGGGGTTGCCTGTGCCAGTGCACATCAGATTCGTCTGCTCCTTATTGAACCTAACCCTAACCCCTAACCCTTTACACAGGGACACACTACAAAGGAAGATCTACGAGACAACGAGGACCCCGGGCACTCTGATGGCAACTCAGACCCCCTACTCCACCACAAAACGGGCTCAAAAATTTAGACGGGGCATAGATACTCACTTAGACCCTCTACACCTTTTAAGAAGAGACGCTCAGAGGGGCCGGCCAAAAAAAGTTGACTGGCAACCTAGTCTCATTGCAGGAACGTCGACTTCGCCTAACCTCAAACCTCTTTTTCAGGCTCCCACACAACGGGAGAAATACCCCACACCAATTGGTCTCTTTTCTCCCACCAGGTAGAACCTCTTCACGGTTCCAAAAGGGATGACCAGACCCAGCCACCGGATTACTACACTCCCACCCCACCCAAACTGTGACGCAAGGAGACAGTTCTCGATGACATCCCCAGCCGGCCAACACACTCAAATCAAATCAAATTTTATTTGTCACATACACATGGTTAGCAGATGTTAATGCGAGTGTAGCGAAATGCTTGTGCTTCTAGTTCCGACAATGCAGTAATAACCAACAAGTAATCTAACTAACAATTCCAAACTGTCTTGTACACAGTGTAAGGGGATAAAGAATATGTACATAAGGATATATGAATGAGTGATGGTACAGAGCAGCATAGGCAAGATACAGTAGATGGTATCGAGTACAGTATATGAGATGAGTATGTAAACAAAGTGGCATAGTTAAAGTGGCTAGTGATACATGTATTACATAAGGATACAGTCGATGATATAGAGTACAGTATATACGTATGCATATGAGATATATAATGTTACTTACCCTACATTATTCAAGGTAGCATTGTTTAAAGTGGCTAGTGATATATTTACATCATTTCCCATCAATTTCCATTATTAAAGTGGCTGGAGTTGAGTCAGTGTCAGTGTGTTGGCAGCAGCCACTCAATGTTAGTGGTGGCTGTTTAACAGTCTGATGGCCTTGAGATAGAAGCTGTTTTTCAGTCTCTCGGTCCCAGCTTTGATGCACCTGTACTGACCTCGCCTTCTGGATGATAGCGGGGTGAACAGGCAGTGGCTCGGGTGGTTGATGTCCTTGATGATCTTTATGGCCTTCCTGTGACATCGGGTGGTGTAGGTGTCCTGGAGGGCAGGTAGTTTGCCCCCGGTGATGCGTTGTGCAGACCTCACTACCCTCTGGAGAGCCTTACGGTTGAGGGCGGAGCAGTTGCCGTACCAGGCGGTGATACAGCCCGCCAGGATGCTCTCGATTGTGCATCTGTAGAAGTTTGTGAGTGCTTTTGGTGACAAGCCGAATTTCTTCAGCCTCCTGAGGTTGAAGAGGCGCTGCTGCGCCTTCTTCACAATGCTGTCTGTGTGAGTGGACCAATTCAGTTTGTCTGTGATGTGTATGCCGAGGAACTTAAAACTTGCTACCCTCTCCACTACTGTTCCATCGATGTGGATAGGGGGGTGTTCCCTCTGCTGTTTCCTGAAGTCCACAATCATCTCCTTAGTTTTGTTGACGTTGAGTGTGAGGTTATTTTCCTGACACCACACTCCGAGGGCCCTCACCTCCTCCCTGTAGGCCGTCTCGTCGTTGTTGGTAATCAAGCCTACCACTGTTGTGTCGTCCGCAAACTTGATGATTGAGTTGGAGGCGTGCGTGGCCACGCAGTCGTGGGAGAACAGGGAGTACAGGAGAGGGCTCAGAACGCACCCTTGTGGGGCCCCAGTGTTGAGGATCAGCGGGGAGGAGATGTTGTTGCCTACCCTCACCACCTGGGGGCGGCCCGTCAGGAAGTCCAGTACCCAGTTGCACAGGGCGGGGTCGAGACCCAGGGTCTCGAGCTTGATGACGAGCTTGGAGGGTACTATGGTGTTGAATGCCGAGCTGTAGTCGATGAACAGCATTCTCACATAGGTATTCCTCTTGTCCAGATGGGTTAGGGCAGTGTGCAGTGTGGTTGAGATTGCATCGTCTGTGGACCTATTTGGGCGGTAAGCAAATTGGAGTGGGTCTAGGGTGTCAGGTAGGGTGGAGGTGATATGGTCCTTGACTAGTCTCTCAAAGCACTTCATGATGACGGAAGTGAGTGCTACGGGGCGGTAGTCGTTTAGCTCAGTTACCTTAGCTTTCTTGGGAACAGGAACAATGGTGGCCCTCTTGAAGCATGTGGGAACAGCAGACTGGTATAGGGATTGATTGAATATGTCCGTAAACACACCGGCCAGCTGGTCTGCGCATGCTCTGAGGGCGCGGCTGGGGATGCCGTCTGGGCCTGCAGCCTTGCGAGGGTTAACACGTTTAAATGTCTTACTCACCTCGGCTGCAGTGAAGGAGAGACCGCATGTTTTCGTTGCAGGCCGTGTCAGTGGCACTGTATTGTCCTCAAAGCGGGCAAAAAGGTTATTTAGTCTGCCTGGGAGCAGGACATCCTGGTCCGTGACTGGGCTGGATTTCTTCCTGTAGTCCGTGATTGACTGTAGACCCTGCCATATGCCTCTTGTGTCTGAGTCGTTGAATTGAGATTCTACTTTGTCTCTGTACTGACGCTTAGCTTGTTTGATAGCCTTGCGGAGGGAATAGCTGCACTGTTTGTATTCGGTCATGTTACCAGACACCTTGCCCTGATTAAAAGCAGTGGTTCGCGCTTTCAGTTTCACGCGAATGCTGCCATCAATCCACGGTTTCTGGTTAGGGAATGTTTTAATCGTTGCTATGGGAACGACATCTTCAACGCACGTTCTAATGAACTCGCACACCGAATCAGCGTATTCGTCAATGTTGTTGTCTGACGCAATACGAAACATGTCCCAGTCCACGTGATGGAAGCAGTCTTGGAGTGTGGAGTCAGCTTGGTCGGACCAGCGTTGGAAAGACCTCAGCGTGGGAGCCTCTTGTTTTAGTTTCTGTCTGTAGGCAGGGATCAACAAAATGGAGTCGTGGTCAGCTTTTCCGAAAGGGGGGCGAGGCAGGGCCTTATATGCATCGCGGAAGTTAGAGTAACAATGATCCAAGGTCTTTCCACCCCTGGTTGCGCAATCGATATGCTGATAAAATTTAGGGAGTCTTGTTTTCAGATTAGCTTTGTTAAAATCCCCAGCTACAATGAATGCAGCCTCCGGATAAATGGTTTCCAGTTTGCAAAGAGTCAAATAAAGTTCATTCAGAGCCATCGATGTGTCTGCTTGGGGGGGATATATACGGCTGTGATTATAATCGAAGAGAATTCTCTTGGTAGATAATGCGGTCTACATTTGATTGTGAGGAATTCTAAATCAGGTGAACAGAAGGATTTGAGTTCCTGTATGTTTCTTTCATCACACCATGTCACGTTAGCCATAAGGCATACGCCGCCGCCCCTCTTCTTACCAGAAAGATGTTTGTTTCTGTCTGCGCGATGCGTGGAGAAACCCTACAGCCTACCTCACACCATCCAACTCCAGGACCTCCAGGAGACCTACAGGACACAGATCCCCCCCCTCCCCACAGAACAACACCACCACAAACCACTCCAAAGGCGACCTAGGAGGCACACGGACCACCCGAAACACAATCCCTTACACAGGGACAGTCCAACCAAGCACCGGTCCACCTTCTACAGGCCCGGACACACCGGAGGGATACCTAGGAGCCACACCCACCACAGACTCCTCTCCACCCCAGATACCCCAAAACCCCACGACCACAGCGATGGACATCATACACTGAAGCCACACACCTGGAGTACCCACACTCGCCTCAAACCAATCTACAGACACCCTACTGTCCGGACCCAACCTACGGACCCGGCTATACAGCACACCCAGCTAAGCCCGAAACCCCCACCTACCCAGCACCACAGGACCGATACCTCGACACTTTGCTCCACCCCCAGAAGTACTGCCAAACCAGCGGAGCAGCAGGTCCCCACTACCACCACTCCGAGCCCCCGGGACAACCTGGTCTCACCAACCACTGACCCATCAACACTACATTACACCATCGGGGCACCACAGACCTCTACCAGCCTTAACGCCACAGCACGGACACTCTCCAAGCTCATCAGAGCCAGACACCATTTAGAGGCCATTAGCTACTACCTCTCAGGTAGCAACCTACCTCCCGGATATATCCACAAAGCCAGAATACTCACGGCAGCTTTCACCCCGTCAGGAGCATCTGACACCACACTGACGGCACTCTCCTTGGCCTCCTCACTCTGGATAGAATCCAACCACCAGATCCTACAACAGCACTACAGGGAGGAGGTAGCCAAAACCTACGCCTTACTCTGTAACACACCATCATGCTCCGACTGGCAGGAAACCTGGTACCTAGGTATTCTTTGGGCCCAGAAGCTCCTCAGCGGACCACTCCTGGATCGCCTCCTACAGGATATTAGAGACTCACTCCCCAACTTCTACGGGTATCGGCCAACCAGAGACCTGAGCCAATTTAAGCCCCCGCTTACCTTCAGCCAACCCAACAACCAGGACGAGCACGAGGGAGCCACACAAACAAAACACACCAGGAGCACCCCACCTCCTCCACGAACCAACAGACGCCTCACATCAGAACAGAACCCATCCCAAAAGGCATCTACCCCCTCCCTTCGGGATCCAACGTCCAAACACCACCCCAGGGAAAAAAAATTCCCCAACCCAACACTACAGACCAAGGCACCCTCTCACAGAAAGCGGCTTACCCCCACCATACCTGGGGACCCAGAGACTCAGCCATACCCTGACCAGGGTGGCACAGGGAGGGCTCCCTTCAGGGAACACAAACCCTCCTAACCTAACCCAAGATCATACCCTGACCAGGGTGATTGAGGGAAAGGAGCCGAGGCAGAGTGCTAAGGTGGCCTCTGATCTTTCTATGCCATCCCATAACCAAACCAGGGTGGAATGCCATAAAAATCAGCTGGAACAGGTTACAACCCAGCCACAGCACATCCCCAAAGGCTTACCCAAACCACGGAAATCCTTGACCAGCCCCATACCACAGAAAAAGAAGCGCCATCCTCTCCAATCCCAGGCCATCCTCCCCAATCCCAGGGAAGAAACCATCAACAAATGGGCAGCCACGGACCCATACCTCCCCACCTTCCAGATGTTAACCACCAATCCACCCGCACTCTCAGGACCACCACTCTCACCACTACACCCCTACCAACCACCATCCCCACAGCACCTGTTGGAGTTGAACTTCATCGAAGATGAGGCACTCATGAACGCAGCTTCACAGGTGGAAAAACTTAACACCCTCGCCACCACCCCACGATCCACAACCCTACACCAGGACAACACTCAGGCCACCTCCATACAAAAAAAAAACACCCCTACGAGCAGAGATCCCTCCTCTCCACAAAACACCAAACCACAGGAATACTCTACAAAACCCGGGGAAGAGACCTCACCAATCCTGTGACCCCCCCCCCCCCCCTAACCCTAACCCTAACCCCCCCCCCACCACCATCACGGAGGCAACTACTAAAACACCACAAACCCACGGATAGGGCAACTACCACCCCCCAACCCTCTACCAGCATGACCGGTCTCCCGGTACCCACGACGACATCTACCCCATCCTCAGACCTCCCCAGGACACCACCGGCACTGACACCTCCCTACATAGCCAACAACAGCCACTTCAGGAGAACCCCACACAAAGGAAACAAAAGCAGTTGGAGAATCAAACCACTCCGCACCATCCTTATGATGGGCGATTCAAACATCTGCAAACTACCCCTCATCCACTCAGACCAGACCCAAATCGAAGCTTACCCAGGAGCCCTAATCAAACACGCAACAGGGATGATCAAACTCCTCCTACCCAAGGGAGAACCCCTGGTCACCAAGTTGAGGCCGAAGGAGAGGATCAATAACAGGGAAGGGAACGCCACCCAACACCACGCCAACATCTCCAACCTCTACTACACGTCCACCCTAGCCTTCCCCAAAGCATATATATTCATCCCACTGATCAACCACTCCCCAAAAATGCCACTGGAGGAGAGAATCAATCTGGACACCCTTAACAGATATATCAAAAACCACCCACACATCCCCCTTCTACCCATCACCAAATTCCACACCCTCCAGGACTGCCTCCACTGGACCCCCACAACTGCCACAGCCATATGGAAATGGTGGACACACCACATCACCTCTCCTACCCCGACCAGGGGGAGTACACACATACCCACGCTGAAGACAACACCATCCTTTCCTACCAAACATAAAATGCGAACAAAAACCTACCCTCCACCACAGGACAACCCTCACCAAATAAGCAGATCATCCAGTTGGAGAGACAACAAGCACACACCTACCCCTGAAACCAAGGGAGCTCCACTTACACCTACCTTAATATCTACCGACATAGTTCCGGTCCTTAAAGGCTCCCAGGTGATCAACCTATCACGCTTATTCATCCCTACCTCCACGGAACTCAAACTCCTACACAAAGGCCTCACCTACATCCCTACCACCAAAAACGGGTACAGCACCCGCAACACACTGCAAACTGAAATCAACAACTACCACAACAAACTCAAAGTAGAAATGTTCTTTCACCAGCGGGAACCCCTACCACACAAAACCACAGACCACAGAGATAAACTAGCACAGCTACGCACACCCTCAAGATGGGTCCCCCAAAATGAAGACCTACCCCTTTGATAAAATAAATTATGGATAAAGACTGGGATACCTTCAACACCTCTGCCTTCTCCCCGGAACCCACCAATAACCTCACGAAGGAGGAAACCACAGCGCTAAAACAACTAAAAAACAACCCAACTATTATCATAAAACCAGCGGGTAAAGGCTCAGCCATTGTCATCTGGGATACCCAACAATATATCCTCGAAGTAGAAAGACAACTCCAAAACACGGAATTCTACCAGAAAATAAAGGGACCCATCTACTTCCGATCTGCAGCACTCATCAAAAGAGAACTCATACAAATGGAACGGAAGAACCACATCCCCAAAAGGCAACGAGACTACCTCATAGGGGATACACCCACTAGGAGTAGGTGCTTCTATCTACTCCCCAAAATTCACAAAGACCCCTCCTCTTGGCCTCTCCCTTTTGAAGTACCTCTGGGGAGACCCATAATCTGCTTCGCTGTGGAAGCGAAACATACAGCATCTCACAATGGATAGACGTACACCTACGTCCTCTTGCTTCCAAACACAACAGCTACCTCAAAGATACCCCCGACTTCCTCAACAAAATCGCCAACACACCAGTCACCGCTGATGACTTCTTATTCACCATGGACATCGAGAGCCTCTACACCAACATTGAATTAGGAGCAGGATTTACAGCGGTCAGAGCCCACCTAAAAAAATACCCCTCACCGGATAGACCAGATGACCACCTCCTACGTCTCCTGGAAATGGCACTTACTCGCAACGACTTTGAATTCAACGGCAACACCTACCTACAAACAAAAGGTGTAGCCATGGGAAAAAGATTTTCACCGGCATATGCTGACATCTACCTAGCGGAATGGGAAAACACTGTTTACCCACTATTCCCACTCAAACCATTCCGCTTCTACCGATACCTTGACGACATATGGCAACATGGCCCAGCAGAATTCCTACAATTCACCGCCATTCTCAACAGCCACCACCCCTCCATCCAGTTGACACACGTACTCCACCTCTCTGAAGTATACTTCTTGGACACCATCACCTACAAAGGACCTAACCTCATCGGGAAAGGTAGACTAGACACAAAAATGTACTTCAAGTAAACAGACACGCACGCCCTTATGCATGCTACCAGCTTCCATCCTCCGCACACCAGCAGAGGAATACTAAAATCACAGTTTCTGAGGTACTGCAGGATATGCACCCAACCCCAAGACCTCAAATGCCACATGCACCCTCTCCAAAGCCCTCACCAAAAACAGAGGATACACCCGCTCGGAGCTGCAAAAAAACAAACAACACACCAAGGGACACACACGAACGGGACTAACTAAAGGAAACCACCATATCATACCCATCATCACAACCTACAACTCACCCAGCTACCGAGTGGCTACTCGCATCCAAAAAAAGATTCAAATCCAAACAACTACTCCCTCATCACATACCCATCCTGGCCTTCAAAAGGAACAAAAACCTCAAGGATTCCTTGGTCAGCAGCCACCTCTAAAATATAACCACAACGTAGACATCAAAGAATCCCACCGAGACTCACGGACCAAGGACGGACCTCCCTAAACCCCTCCAGGACCAACACCACTACCACGGGCTGGACCACCACTGAGGCTTCCCGTACAGCGGAGGAACATCTGGACATACACTGCACCCGCACCTTACACACCCCACATACCATTATATATAAAAAAAAAAATAGGGGGTCATTTAGACCACAAAAATAGGCCTCTAATAGCACTATAGAGTTACCGTGACCACGGACTCTCAAAGACTTACCTTTTGTCACGTTACTCAACAAAAAAAATTTACAAAAAAGAGGGGGGAATGTACGCAGTGCCTTGCGAAAGTATTCGGCCCCCTTGAACTTTGCGACCTTTTGCCACATTTCAGGCTTCAAACATAAAGATATAAAACTGTATTTTTTTTGTGAAGAATCAACAACAAGTGGGACACAATCATGAAGTGGAACGACATTTATTGGATATTTCAAACTTTAACAAATCAAAAACTGAAAAATTGTGCGTGCAAAATTATTCAGCCCCTTTACTTTCAGTGCAGCAAACTCTCTCCAGAAGTTCAGTGAGGATCTCTGAATGATCCAATGTTGACCTAAATGACTAATGATGATAAATACAATCCACCTGTGTGTAATCAAGTCTCCGTATAAATGCACCTGCACTGTGATAGTCTCAGAGGTCCGTTAAAAACGCAAAGAGCATCATGAAGAACAAGGAACACACCAGGCAGGTCCGAGATACTGTTGTGAAGAAGTTTAAAGCCGGATTTGGATACAAAAAGATTTCCCAAGCTTTAAACATCCCAAGGAGCACTGTGCAAGCGATAATATTGAAATGGAAGGAGTATCAGACCACTGCAAATCTACCAAGACCTGGCCGTCCCTCTAAACTTTCAGCTCATACAAGGAGAAGACTGATCAGAGATGCAGCCAAGAGGCCCATGATCACTCTGGATGAACTGCAGAGATCTACAGCTGAGGTGGGAGACTCTGTCCATAGGACAACAATCAGTCGTATATTGCACAAATCTGGCCTTTATGGAAGAGTGGCAAGAAGAAAGCCATTTCTTAAAGATATCCATAAAAAGTATTGTTTAAAGTTTGCCAAAAGCCACCTGGGAGACACACCAAACATGTGGAAAAAGGTGCTCTGGTCATATGAAACCAAAATTGAACTTTTTGGCAACAATGCAAAATGTTATGTTTGGCGTAAAAGCAACACAGCTGAACACACCATCCCCACTGTCAAACATGGTGGTGGCAGCATCATGGTTTGAGCCTGCTTTTCTTCAGCAGGGACAGGGAAGATGGTTAAAATTGATGGGAAGATGGATGGAGCCAAATACAGGACCATTCTGGAAGAAAACCTGATGGAGTCTGCAAAAGACCTGAGACTGGGATGGAGATTTGTCTTCCAACAAGACAATGATCCAAAACATAAAGCAAAATCTACAATGGAATGGTTCAATAATAAACATATCCAGGTGTTAGAATGGCAAAGTCAAAGTCCAGACCTGAATCCAATCGAGAATCTGTGGAAAGAACTGAAAACTGCTGTTCACAAATGCTCTCCATCCAACCTCACTGAGCTCGAGCTGTTTTGCAAGGAGGAATGGGAAAAAAATTCAGTCTCTCGATGTGCAAAACTGATAGAGACATAACAGCTGTAAGTCGCTTGGGGTATCGCAGCAAAAGGTGGCGCTACAAAGTATTAACTTAAAGGGGCTGAATAATTTTGCACGCCCAATTTTTCAGTTTTTGATTTGTTAAAAAAGTTTGAAATATCCAATAAATGTTGTTCCACTTCATGATTGTGTCCCACTTGTTGTTGATTCTTCACAAAAAAAATACAGTTTTATATCTTTATGTTTGAAGCCTGAAATGTGGCAAAAGGTCGCAAAGTTCAAGGGGGCCGAATAATTTCGCAAGGCACTGTATGTATATATATATATATATATATATATATATATTTTTTTTTTTTGGGGGGGGGGGTTTAGTTTCTGGAAGTAGGGGTTACCATGACCATGGACCCTTGACGAAAAGAAACAATAAAATAGACCAAGGTACGCAACTCAAGGGTTTTGCCTGATCCTACGTCGAGTTGACAGACCTACCCTAAGCTTAACCATTCTAAAAAACTATACCTTACCCTAACCTTAACCCTAACCTTAACCATTCTAAAAACCATACCTAACCCTACAGACAGACAGTCTTTAAACCCAACCAACGGGTTAATCTACAAGTGGGCAACCATGGGGCCTACTACTTTGGCCGGCCGCGCCCGGACCCCTCCGGCCTACGCGCATATGATGTGGAGTGCACCCCCTCCCTTCCCCCCTCCGGTTTCCACGTGTCAGAGATGGAAGTGGATCAACCGACTCAAAACTAGAAACCTAACCCTAACCCCCCCCCCCCCCCCCTAACCCTCTAACCCTAACCCTCTAACCCTAACCCTTTACACCTGCTTTGCTTGCTGTTTGGGGTTTTAGGCTGGGTTTCTGTACAGCACTTTGAGATATCAGCTGATGTAAGAAGATACATTTGATTTGAGTAGCATCTGCAGCAACATGAATGGTAGCTTGAACCTATTTTAATGTCTCTAGCTCTTCTTTGAAAACACACTCATGCTTTGAAACCACCTGCTGTAGTGTCAATGTCTCTGTGGTGACATGTTTGATTTCATCCCAGTTCAATTGTATTTCCTCCAGCCAACCTCTCCCTAGTAAACTGGGGCCATTTCCTTCCAATACTAAGAGATAGACTTTTATTTTGTCCTTGATATTCCACTTTAATATCAGCAACTCCAATCATAGTCATCTTCTCCCCTGTGTACATGTTGAGTTTAATGGGGGTGTCCTATTATTCCACATGCATAACACTTTTCATGTTTGAATTTACAGTCAAACGAGGCATGTTTGCCTTTGCAACGATAACCGGCTCTATTGGCTGCTGCCCGCAGCTTTCCCTTCTTCGAAACACAGCGCCCTCAGAGCTGTTTTACTGTATGACACAGAGTCGTGCCCCTTGCCTGCAAATCCAGAGCATTTCTATGTGCACTCCATGGCCAGGGACAGTAGGATTGCATTCTTAAACGTGAGATTAGGCTCTGATAACAAGCGTATTTGTATCCTGTCATCATTAATCCCACACACCAGCCGATCGAGTAGCATTTCCGATAATGTATTCCCATAGTTACAGTCCAGTGCTAGTTCTCAACTCAGACACATGTTCCCCCATCAATTCCCTAGCTCTTCTCATGCTGTGTAACAGTTTTGTTTCCGTCCCTCTCCTCACCCATACCTGTGACCCTCTGCACACATCAACATCCTCGAAGCATCGTTACCTATCCCTCCACAAAGGTGTGGCCTTTGCAGAGCAAGGGAAACAATTACTTCAAGGCACTGTTGCCAATATTTAGCGAGTATTCAGACCCCTCTAAGGACACATTTTCAAAATAGCGACAAATCTAGCGACTTTTTCTGGTGTTATTAGAGACTTTTGGAGACTCTGACGTCTTACTCTTCTCAATGAGCAGCAGGTGCTGCCATGGGCCCCACCCACGTCCCAAAGCACTCACATGTGGCCCAGTCCTCGAGCAGCAGTCAGAGCAGGAGATGTTCACCCCTCCGCGTCCAGACTGCAAATGAATCGCCGCTGGCTGAGTAAACATACATATACCAGCATCTTTCTCCACAGTATACAAAAAAAAATGATTTCAACATCCATTATTTCACCTTTCCTTGCAAATATCATGTTTACATTTTCAACTTTATTTTCCAAGTTTATGATTTATTTTAAATTCAATACATGCAATTGGCCCCATACTTTTGATTCATCTCGCTCTGTAGAAACAGAGCACAAACTCTCGCGATGTTTCCGTGCTTTGTGAA
Source organism: Oncorhynchus mykiss (assembly GCF_057628025.1). NCBI lineage: Eukaryota > Metazoa > Chordata > Actinopteri > Salmoniformes > Salmonidae > Oncorhynchus > Oncorhynchus mykiss. The sequence continues at coordinate 85,767,223 of NC_143034.1, read as the reverse complement.
CAGCCTCTCGATCTGGACACAAATAAGCTGCTTGCGCATCTCAGCTGACGCGGCGGGAACGGGGAGAGCTCGAGACCCTGGCGGAGGTGAGTTGTGTTTCCGGTAATAAAGAGTCTCTAACGTCATGATAGATAGTGTTAGAGTACATGGTACAGAGAGATACAGCTCCGTGTCACTGAGCTGCGCTCCGCTGGGAAACAGGGTGTCTGACAGGGCTGAGTAAGGAGAAGAGACCGCTGGTCTGCAACTAGTCACAGATAATTGTCCTTCCTCTCTCCATCCCAGCCCGAATCTCCTTTCCCTAACATGTGTATGCATCTAACCCACACCCTTAGAAGTATGTATATTCATCAGTCGCAGCTCAATCCGTTTCTAAACAGCTCCTGATGTAAAGCCCGTTCTGTTCGCTCCTCGCCTTGCGCTGTGAAAGGCGACATTGTATTCGCGAGACCCAACCGGGCTGCTGCTGCTGCACGTGACTAAACCCCGCTGTAATAACGGTGTATCTGAACCCATAACCTAACCATAATCTCTAACCCATCTGCTCTTATATCATCTAGCTGAAGGTGAGACGTGTGTGTGTGTCAGTCCCATGTTTCCTATGCGAGTTGTGTGGAACAGTGAGTGAAGGAATCGGACTAATAGTCTTATTTCTCCCTGGAGCATACAGACTCCTCCCCTCTCTCCTCTCCCCCACTCTCCTTTCCTCCCTTTTATCCTCCTCTCTCCAGTCCTTTCCTCTCCTGTCCTCCTCTCACCTCTCCTCATCTCTCCTCCTCTCATCTCTCCTCCCCTCCTCTCTCCTCCTCTCATCTCTCCTCATCTCTCCTGCCTTCCTCTCCCTTGTCCTCCTCTCCCTCCTCATCTCTCCTCCTCTCATCTCTCCTCCCCTCCCCTCTCCTGCCCTCCTCTCCCTCCTCTCCTCCCTTTAACCTCCTCTCCTCCTTTCCTCTCCACTCCTCCTTTTGTCTCTCCTCCTCTCATCTCTCCTCCCCTCTCTCCTGTCCTCCTCTCCCTCCTCTCATCTCTCCACTCTCTTCCTCTTCTCCTCTCTCCTGTCTTCCTCTCCTCTCCTCCCCTCCCTCTTCTCTCCTCTGCTTCTAACTACAGAATTGTGTGTGTACATCTCTACCGGAAGAGGAAGTGACACACTATAGCTGCAGAGTTCCATATTTAGAATGGTTGGAAAATAACTGTGAAGCTCTGTGTTTTAACACAGAGAACACTTCAGAAGAGATGGAATAGTAATTACTATATTTTTATCTGAGAGGGGCAGATGCAACAACAACAACTGCAATAGCAAGAACAGTAGGAAGAATATCACTAGTAAAACATCGATAAAAATAATAATAATTGGAATGACAGCCACATAACCTTTATTATTAGTAGTAATAGGTTATAGGTCCTTAGTGTGCGTGTGCGTACGTACCAGGGTTTCCGTTAGGAAAATGTGTCTCTGGACCCATATGCATTGGTTGGTAATCTGATTATGGCATCCACCCACAGAATCACATTTACATTATGGTAGTTCACCCACAGTGCTCAGAATGACAGAATTACATTTACATTATGGTAATTCACCCACAGTGCTCAGAATGACAGAATTACATTTACATTATGGTAATTTACCCACAGTGCTCAGAATGACAGAATTACATTTACATTATGGTAATTTACCCACAGTGCTCAGAATGACAGAATTACATTTACATTATGGTAATTCACCCACAGTGCTCAGAATGACAGAATTACATTTACATTATGGTAATTTACCCACAGTGCTCAGAATGACAGAATTACATTTACATTATGGTAATTCACCCACAGTGCTCAGAATGACAGAATTACATTTACATTATGGTAATTTACCCACAGTGCTCAGAATGACAGAATTACATTTACATTATGGTAATTCACCCACAGTGCTCAGAATGTTTACATTATGGTAATTCACCCACAGTGCTCAGAATGACAGAATTACATTTACATTATGGTAATTCATTTTGGCAGAACATGCAACTACAGGATGCAATGAAGTCCTTCTTACCAAATTCCGATGCACTTTGAAGATTGCTAATATGACTAGGATTATCATCAACTAGCATGGGATGCTAATATGACCAGGATTATCATCAACTAGCATGGGATGCTAATATGACTAGGATTGTGCCTTTGGCTACTGTAAAATTAAAGCAAATGTATTTGAAAACTAATAAAACACGAGAGAAATAGGTTACTGGTTTCAATGTCATATGGAAATCTTTATTTTTATTTTTTTTACATTTTAGTCATTTAGCAGATGCTCTTTTCCAGAGCAATTAGTGTTAAGTTCCTTGCTCAAGGGCACATCCATAGGTTTTTCACCTAGTTGGCTCGGGGATTCAAACCAGCAACCTTTCGGTTACTGGCCCAATGCTCTTATCCACTCAGCTGGACTCAGCTCCACTCACCTGCCGCCATAAAATAAATGCCTCCACATTTATAGAAATGGATTTTGGCTCGGCTACTTTGAAGCAAAGTGCCTCATAATTTGAAGTAAAACGTTAAGGTTTCACACAATTAAGTATGTTTTTAAAATGCATTCTGCCTCCAGCTCATTGCAGTGGTGTGACACGCTGAAGCCTACTTACCATTACCTAAGCACTTGAATGGAGAATGGGAAGAGCGCTTCAATAACCAGTTAAGAAATAAAAATAGTAGCTCTGTAGCTCTATGTTATCCTTGAGATGTTGATGCTTTGTTTCTAAATGTCAGCAAATGTTTTATGGCTTCATAGCATTGTTGCTGAGGCAGGTCTGACATATCACACTGGGAGAAAGAGGCTGGGTGTCTACGCTTGACACTTACATGCGACTTCTGCTAACAGAATACGAAGATCGCATTGAAAAGACAAGTCTAGATGCACAAAAGTCTGATTGTGGTCTGATTGTGTTCATATCTGGGTGACCACTCCGGGAGGTGGTCAGGGATGCATTATGTGCGGATTTCTCCTCAGTCTGGACTATCAGGCTGCCGAAAGCACATACAGTGGGAGACGTTATCAGTACTTCACCCACAAATCTCCAGAAAACGTGTTTTGGGAGCGAGGCACCTTTTTCCATTAAACGTTGGAGGAAATCCATTCCCAGCGTGTCTCTTTAGCTTTGCTAGCTGGCTGTCTAGCTACATAAGTTAGCTGGATAGTGGGCAACTGCTATCAGGTTGTCGTGTTATTATCAGATTTAGCCTGTTCCACTGTTTGCAGAATGCATACTGGCATTTCAGTCAAGGGAATCTGGACACAATGTGGACAAAGTAGACACATTTAAATGTAGGTGTAGATCCATGACGTGTCGGAATTCAATGATCAGAATACAAAAGCTGCATGAACTGTCAAGTCTAGACACGGCCAGAGAGCATGCAGACTGTGGAGCAGGGCTAGCTTGTGTGTGTGTGTATTTGGTGTTGCAATACTTCGCAAGTGGTCCTAGGGCAAGAGTCAAATATATGCCGTGGACCAAATAACCCCCCAAACATATTCAAGACAAATATTCTGCAGACCGACAAGCATTCCTCCATGGACCGGCGCCGGTCCACATACCTGGGTTTGATAAAGACTGCTCGAGTAGATTTAATGAAACATGCTGTTTATCCTGCGCATCTTTTACAGCATGTCATTGCTTGCCTTGTTGCTGCAGTGGTTTGCAAGTGATTTCCATTATTCTAATGCTGTCAATTCTTTTGGGTCTTCTTTTACACTGTGCTCATCTCTCTGTCTGTCCTGTGCAACTATTTGCAATGCATCAGTGCAACAATGTTATCATGAGCGGCCAAAGTGATCACACCATCTCCTTTCCCAGACAGTTCATTTGAACTGATACTGTAGGCCTATTTTACATTCAGCTGACCTTTCGCTAAGCACTGCCCAGAATGTTGGGGAACCAATGGCTGTGCTCCGTTTGATAGCAACTGGCACTAACAATTCTTACCAGTGCTGCTAATGTAATGACTTGTCCCTATATTTAGTTACTTTGTCCCTATATTTAGTTACTTTGTTCCTATATTTAGCAACATTCACACCCTTCCAATGACTTTGTCCCTATATTTAGTTACTTTGTCCCTATATTTAGTTACTTTGTTCCTATATTTAGCAACATTTCAGACCCTTCCAATGACTTTGTCCCTATATTTTGTTACTTTGTCCCTATATTTTGTTACTTTGTCCCTATATTTAGTTACTTTGTTCCTATATTTAGTGACTTCTCAGACCCTTCCAGTGACTTTGTCCCTATATTTAGTTACTTTGTCCCTATATTTAGTTACTTTGTCGCTATATTTAGTTACTTTGCCGCTATATGTAATGACTTGTCCCTACATTTAGTTACTTTGGCGCTATTTGTAATGACTTGTCCCTATATTTAGTTACTTTGTCCCTATATTTTGATACGTTGTCCCTATATTTTGTTACTTTGTCGCTATATTTTGTTACTTTGTCGCTATATTTAGTTACTTTGTCCCTATATTTAGCAACTTTTCAGACCCTTCCAATGACTTTGTCCCTATATTTAGCAACTTTGTCACTATAGTTAGCGACTTTTTCTCATGATTAGGTAATTATTGGAGTTAGGTGTGTTAGCTGGGACAAAACTGATACCAATCAGGCCCTGAGGACTGGAATTGCCCACCCCTGCACTAGCACCTAGGCTTGTGCTTGAGAGATTGTTTATGAGATCTTTGGTAATTTTCTATAATGTCTGCTACGTGAAGTGAGTCATTATTAGTGAATGTGCATTAAGCATGATTCTGGTTTTAATTGTGATAATAAAAAAAGGGCATTTTCATAGACAAACTTGAAAGCCAGACCAGCAAAAAGAAGGTTAAACTATTTGGATAAATTAATTAAATTATTAATTTCACAAGTCCTGAATTCAGTGTGTGTGTTTTAGAGGTCGACCGATTCTGATTTTTCAACGCCGATACCGATTTATTGGAGGACGAAAAAAAGCCGATATTGGTTAATCGGACGATTTTTATATATATATTTGTATTAATGACAATTACAACAATACTGAATGAACACTTTTATTCTAACTTAATATAATACATCAATAAAATCAATTTAGTCTCAAATAAATAATGAAACATGTTCAATTTGGTTTAAATAATGCAAAAACAAAGTGTTGGAGAAGAAAGTAAAAGTGCAATATGTGCCCTATATTTAGTTACTTTGTCCCTATATTTAGTTACTTTGTTCCTATATTTAGCAACATTTCACACCCTTCCAATGACTTTGTCCCTATATTTAGTTACTTTGTCCCTATATTTAGTTACTTTGTTCCTATATTTAGCAACATTTCAGACCCTTCCAATGACTTTGTCCCTATATTTTGTTACTTTGTCCCTATATTTTGTTACTTTGTCCCTATATTTAGTTACTTTGTTCCTATATTTAGTGACTTCTCAGACCCTTCCAGTGACTTTGTCCCTATATTTAGTTACTTTGTCCCTATATTTAGTTACTTTGTCGCTATATTTAGTTACTTTGCCGCTATATGTAATGACTTGTCCCTACATTTAGTTACTTTGGCGCTATTTGTAATGACTTGTCCCTATATTTAGTTACTTTGTCCCTATATTTTGATACGTTGTCCCTATATTTTGTTACTTTGTCGCTATATTTTGTTACTTTGTCGCTATATTTAGTTACTTTGTCCCTATATTTAGCAACTTTTCAGACCCTTCCAATGACTTTGTCCCTATATTTAGCAACTTTGTCACTATAGTTAGCGACTTTTTCTCATGATTAGGTCATTATTGGAGTTAGGTGTGTTAGCTGGGACAAAACTGATACCAATCAGGCCCTGAGGACTGGAATTGCCCACCCCTGCACTAGCACCTAGGCTTGTGCTTGAGAGATTGTTTATGAGATCTTTGGTAATTTTCTATAATGTCTGCTACGTGAAGTGAGTCATTATTAGTGAATGTGCATTAAGCATGATTCTGGTTTTAATTGTGATAATAAAAAAAGGGCATTTTCATAGACAAACTTGAAAGCCAGACCAGCAAAAAGAAGGTTAAACTATTTGGATAAATTAATTAAATTATTAATTTCACAAGTCCTGAATTCAGTGTGTGTGTTTTAGAGGTCGACCGATTCTGATTTTTCAACGCCGATACCGATTTATTGGAGGACGAAAAAAAGCCGATATCGGTTAATCGGACGATTTTTATATATATATTTGTATTAATGACAATTACAACAATACTGAATGAACACTTTTATTCTAACTTAATATAATACATCAATAAAATCAATTTAGTCTCAAATAAATAATGAAACATGTTCAATTTGGTTTAAATAATGCAAAAACAAAGTGTTGGAGAAGAAAGTAAAAGTGCAATATGTGCCATGTAAGAAAGCTAACGTTTCACTTCCTTGCTCAGAACATGAGAACGTATGTCTCAGCCTCCAGTATTTATGCTGCAGTAGTTTATGTGTCGGGGGGCTAGGGTCAGTTTGTTATATCTGGAGTACTTCTCCTGTCCTATTCGGTGTCCTGTGTGAATCTAAGTGTGCGTTCTCTAATTCTCTCCTTCTCTCTTTCTCTCTCTCGGAGGACCTGAGCCCTAGGACCATGCCCCAGGACTACCTGACATGATGACTCCTTGCTGTCCCCAGTCCACCTGGCTGTGCTGCTGCTCCAGTTTCAACTGTTCTGCCTTATTATTATTCGACCATGCTGATCATTTATGAACATTTGAACATCTTGGCCATGTTCTGTTATAATCTCCACCCGGCACAGCCAGAAGAGGACTGGCCATCCCACATATGCTCTCTCTAATTCTCTCTTTCTTTCTCTCTCTCGGAGGACCTGAGCCCTAGGACCATGCCCCAGGAATACCTGACATGATGACTCCTTGCTGTCCCCAGTCCACCTGACTGTGCTGCTGCTCCAGTTTCAACTATTCTGCCTTATTATTATTTGACCATGCTGGTCATTTATGAACATTTGAACATCTTGACCATGTTTTGTTATAATCTCCACCCGGCACAGCCAGAAGAGGACTGGCCACCCCACATAGCCTGGTTCCTCTCTAGGTTTCTTCCTAGGTTTTGGCCTTTCTAGGGAGTTTTTCCTAGCCACCGTGCTTCTTCACCTGCATTGCTTGCTGTTTGGGGTTTTAGGCTGGGTTTCTGTACAGCACTTTGAGATATCAGCTGATGTACGAAGGGCTATATAAAATAAATTTGATTGATTGATGAAGGCTGGTGGTTCCTTTTAACATGAGTCTTCAATATTCCCAGGGAAAAAGTTTTAGGTTTTGTTACACCCTGACCTTAGTTATCTTTGTTTTCTTTATTATTTTGGTTAGGTCAGAATGTGACGAGGGTGCTATGTGTGTTTTTGTCTTGTCTAGGGTTTTTGTACATCTATGGGGTTTTGGTATGTCTAGGTAAATGTAGGTCTATGGTGGCCTGAATTCGTTCCCAATCAGAGGCAGCTGTTTATCGTTGTCTCTGATTGGGGATCCTATTTAGGTTGCCATTTTCCGTTTTGGTTTTGTGAGTTATTGTCTATGTGTAGTTGCCTGTCAGCACTCGGTTTATATAGCGTCACGGTTATTTTGTTTAGTGTTCTTTCTTTATTAAAATAAGTATGTATTCATATCACGCTGCGCCATCAATACGACAAGGTTGTAGTTATTATAGGACTATTTCTCTCTATACCATTTGTATTTCATATACCTTTGACTATTGGATGTTCTTATAGGCACTATAGTATTGCCAGCCTAATCTCGGGAGTTGACAGGCTTGAAGTCATAAACAGCTCAATGCTTGAAGCACTGCGAAGAGCTGCTGGCAAACGCAGGAAAGTGCTGTTTGAATGAATGCTTACGAGCCTGCTGCTGCCTACCACCACTTAGTCAGACTGCTCTATCATAGATTTAATTATAACAACACACAGAAATACGAGCCTTAGGTCATTAATATGGTCAAATCCGGAAACTATCATTTTGAAAACAAAACATTAATTATTTCAGTGAAAGACGGAACCGTTCCGTATTTTATCTAAGTCTGAATATTGCTGTTACATTGCACAACCTTTAATGTTATGTCATAATTATGTTCTGTCAAATTAATTACGGTCTTTGTTAGGAAGAAATGGTCTTCACACAGTTCGCAACAAGCCAGGCAGCCCAAATTGCTGCATTTACCCTGACTCTGCTTGCACAGAATGCAAGAGAAGTGACACAATTTCCCTAGTTAATATAAATTCATGTTAGCAGGCAATATGAACAAAATATGCAGGTTTAAAAATATATACTTGTGTATTGATTTTAAGAAAGGCATTGATGTTTATGGTTAGGCACACATTGGTGCAACGACAGTGCTTTTTTCGTGAATTCGCTTGTTAAATCATCCCCCGTTTGGCAAAGTAGGCTGTGATTTGATGCTAAATTAACAGGCACCGCATCGATTATATACAACGCAGGACAAGCTAGATAAACTAGTAATATCATCAACCATGTGTAGTTGTGAAGATTGATAGTTTTTTATAAGATAAGTTTAATGCTAGCTAGCAACTTACCTTGGCTCCTAGCTGCACTCGTGTAACAGGTAGTCAGCCTGCCACGCAGTCTCCTCGTGGAGTGCAATGTAATCGGCCATAATCGGCGTCCAAAAATGCAGATTCCCGATTGTTATGAAAACTTGAAATTTGGCCCTAATTAATCGGCCATTTCGATTAATGGGTCGACCTCTAGTGTGTTTGTGTAACAGTGTTTGTGTAACAGTCTATGTTCTCTGCTGCTTGTGTTAAGGGTGTCAACATGGGGAAGTGGAGGTGGTTCCGTGTCTCTCTGGTTCTGGGTTCAGTCTTTATGATCCTGTTGATTATTCTCTACTGGGACGACGTTGGAGCCTCTCACCTCTACCTGCCCCCCCTCTCCCCCCGGCCCGCCCCTCACCACTCCCCCACACACCCAACCCCCTCCTTCCTCTCTGACATCAATGCCTTCGTAAACCAGTTCCTGGAGGGAACCAATGATCCTACAGATTCCGCCCCCCCAGACTCTGCCAACCAATCAGAGCACGCTGAGGAGCGGTACGTTCCCCGGAGGGAGTGGAAAGTCCATCTGACGCCCATCGACCCCGAGAAACGACTAGGACAGGTAATCCTAACCCTCTCTCTCAATGCAATTCAATGTAAGGGCTCTGTTGGCATGGGAAAACATCTGTTTACATTGCCAAAGCAAGTGAAGTAGATAATAAACAAAAGTGAAATAAACAATACAAATTTACAGAAAACATTACACTCACAAAAGTTAAAAAGAAAATAAAGACATTTCAAATGTCTTATCACTTGCAAATAGTTAAAGTACAAAAGGGAAAATAAATCAAACTTAAATGTGTTTGTTCTTCACTGGTTTCCCTTTTCTTGTGGCAACAGGTCACACATCTTGCTGCTGTGATGGCGCACTGGTATTTCACCGAGTAAATATGGGAGTTTATCAAAATTGGGTTTGTTTTTTAATTCTTTGTAGGTCTGTGTTTAATCTGAGGGAAATATGTGTCTCTAATATGGTCATACATTGGGCAGGAGGTTAGGAAGTGCAGCTTAGTTTCCACCTCATTTTGTGGGCAGTGTGCACATAGCCTGTCTTCTCTTGCTAGCCAGGTCTGCCTATGGCGTCCTTTCTCAATAGCAAGGCTATGCTCTCTAAGTCTGTACATAGTCAAAGCTTTCCTTAAGTTTGTGTCAGTCACAGTGGTCAGGTATTCTGCCACGGTGCTCTCTGTTTAGGACCAAATAGCATTCCAGTTTGCTCAGTTTTTTTGTTAATTCTTTCCAATGTCTCAAGTAATTATCTTTTTGTTTTCTCATGATTGGGTCTAATTGTGTTGCTGTCCTGGGACTCAGTGGGGTCTGTTTGTGTTTGTGTTTATGAACAGAGTCGCAGAACCAGCTTGCTTAGGGGACTCTTCTCCAGATTCATCTCTCTGTAGGTGATGGCTTTGTTATGGAAGGTTTGGGAATTGCTTCCTTTTAGGTGGTTGTAGAATTTAACAGCTCTTTTCTGGATTTTGATAATTAGCAGGTATCGGCCTAATTCTGCTCTGCATACATTACTCTGCATGTTTTACTTTGTACACAGAGGATGTTTTTGCAGAATTCTGCATGCATGTCTCAATTTGGTGTTTGTCTCATTTAGTTTATTCTTGGTTGGTGAGCGGACCCCATACCTCAAAACCATAAAGGGCAATGGGTTCTATAACATGATTCGAGTATTTTTAGCCAGATCCTAATTGGGATTTTAAATGGTATGTTCCTTTTTATGGTATAGAAGGCTCTTCTTGCCTTGTCTCTCAGATCGATCACAGCTCTGTGGCACTGATGTTTGGCCGAGTTATGTATAGTTTTTTGTGTGCTCTAGGGCAACGGTGTCTAGATGGAATTTTTATTTGTGGTCCTGGTAACTGGACCTTTTTTGGAACACCATTATTTTTGTCTTACTGAGATTTACTGTCAGGGCCCAGGTCTGACAGAATCTGTGCAGAAGATCTTGGTGCTGCTGTAGGCCCTCCTTGTTTGGGGACAGGAGCACCAGATCATCAGCAAACAGTAGACATTTGACTTCAGATTCTAGTAGGGTGAGGCCGGTTGCAGACTGTTCTAGTGCCCTCACCGATTCCTTGATATATATGTTGAAGAGGGTGGGGCTCAAGCTGCATCCCTGTCTCACTCCACAACCCTGTGGAAAGAAATTTGTTTTTTTTGCCAATCTTAACTGCACACTTGTTTTTTTGTGTACATAGATTTTATAATGTCGTATGTTTTTTCCCCAACACCACTGTCCATCAATTTGTATAGCAGGCCCTCATACCAAATTGAGTCAAATATTTTTTGAAATCAACAAAGCATGAGAAGACTTTGCCTTTCTTTTAGTTAGTTTGTTTGTTAATTAGGGTATGCAGGGTGAGTACGTGGTCTATCATACAGTAATTTGGTAAAAAAAATACAATTTGACATTTGCTCAATGCAGAGGATTTTCCCAAGGTTGCTGTTGACAAATATCCCACAGTAGTTATTGGGGTCAAATTTGTTTCTCTCTCTCACCTCTCACTCTTGTTTTCATGCCTCTCGCTCTCTCCCCCCTCCGCTCTCTCCCCACTCTCTCTCTTTTCAGGAGAGAAGGCGGCAGCGTCTCCATGACCTCTGTCACCATGGTGATGACCTGGCTTTTCCGGGAAAGAACCGTTCGTTTGACGACATCCCCAACAGGGAGCTGGATCACCTGATCGTCGACGACCGCCACGGTATCATATACTGCTATGTCCCCAAGGTACACACACACACACACACACAAACGGCCACGGGCTCATATTGTTTTATTTAACCTTTATTTAACCAGGCAAGTCAGTTCAGAACAAATTATTAACTGACCTATTTACAATGATGGCCAAACCCGGACGACGCTGTGCCAATTGTGCGCCGCCCTATGGGACTCCCAATCACGGCCGGTTGTGATACAGCCTGGATTCGAACCTGTAGTGATGCCTCTAATCAAATCAAATATGTTCATGAAGCCATTTTTACACCAGCCTAAAACCCCAAACAGCAAGCAATGCAGATGTAGAAGCACGGTGGCTAGGAAAAACTCCCAAGAAAGGCCAGAACCTAGGAAGAAACCTAGAGAGGAACCAGGCTGTGAGGGGTGGCCAGTCCTCTTCTGGCTGTGCTGCGTGGAGATTATAACAGTACATGGCCAAGTTGTTCAAATGTTCATAATGACCAGCAGGGTCAAATAATAATAATCATCACAGTGGTTAGCTCCTGAGGTGCTGACCTGTTGCACCCCCTGATTATTATTAATTGACCCTGCTGGTCATCTATGAACGTTTGAACATCTTGGACACCTTGGCCATAATCTTCACCCGTCACAGCCAGAAGAGGACTGAACACCCCTCACAGCCTGGTTCCTCTCTAGGTTTCTTCCTAGGTTCTGGCCTTTCTAGGGAGTTTTTCCTAGCCACCGTGCTTCTACATCTGCATTGCTTGCTGTTTGGGGTTTTAGGCTGGGTTTCTGTATAGCACCTTGTGATATCGGCTGATGTATGAAGGGCTTTATGAATACATTTGATTGATTGATAGAGGGTTTAACAGGTCAGCACCTCAGGAGTAAATGTCAGTTGGCTTTTCATAGCCGAGCATTCAGAGTTAGAGACAGCAGGTGCGGTAGAGAGAGAGAGTTAAACAAATAAATAAAGTCCGGACAAGGTAGCACGTCAGGTGAACAGGTCAGGGTCTCAGCACTGAGATGCAGTGCCTCAGACCGCTGTGCCACTCGGAGTCAAACCCACCACTGGTGTGCTTGGCCAAAGAGCTCTATTTTTATGTAATCTGACCATTGCACAGGTTCCAATCCAAGTTCCAATGCCGTTTAGCAATCTCCAGGCGTTTACATTTTTAGGATGACATAAAAGTAGAGGTCTTTGGCCAGGTCTTTGGCCATGCACACCAGTGGAGTTAAAAGAAAGATGCAGAAAAGAAGCCCATACCTACTGTCCAATGTGGTGCTGGGTCTTACTTGGCTGTGTAGGGATTAGAAGAAGGAGAGTGATGGAGTAATGCATTAGATGACCTGGCCTCCACAATCACCCCACCTCTTGAGATTGAGATGGTTTGGGATGAGTTGGAATGCAGAGTGAAGGAAAATCAGCCAACAAGTGCTCAGCATATGTGGGAACTCCTTCAATACGGTTGGAAAAGCAATCCTCATGAAGCTGGTTGAGAGAATGCCAAGAGTGTGCAAAGCTATGCAAAGGGTGGCTACAATAGAAAATATATTTTGATTTGTTTAACACTTGTTTGGTTACTACGTGATTCCATATGTGTTATTTTATAGTTTTGATGTTTTCACTATTATTTTACAATATAGAAAATAGTCAAAATAAAGAAAACCCTTGAATGAATAGGTGTGTCCTAACTTTTGACTGGTACTGTATACAGTGGGGCAAAAAAGTATTTAGTCAGCCACCAATTGTGCAAGTTCTCCCACTTAAAAATATGAGAGAGGCCTGTAATTTTCATCATAGGTACACTTCAACTATGACAGACAAAATGAGAAAAAAAAAATTCCAGAAAATCACATTGTAGGAGTTTTAATGAATTTATTTGCAAATTATGGTAGAAAATAAGTATTTGGTCACCTACAAACTAGCAAGATTTCTGGCTCTCACAGACCTGTAACTTCTTCTTTAAGAGGCTCCTCTGTCCACCACTCGTTACCTGTATTAATGGCACCTGTTTGAACTTATCAGTATAAAAGACACCTGTCCACAAGACTGAATCTGCAATAGGTAAGCAGCTTGGTTTGAAGAAATCAACTGTGGGAGCAATTATTAGGAAATGGAAGACATACAAGACCACTGATAATCTTCCTCGATCTGGGGCTCCACGCAAGATCTCACCCCGTGGGGTCAAAATGATCACAAGAACAGTGAGCAAAAATCCCAGAACCACACAGGGGGACCTAGTGAATGACTTGCAGAGAGCTGGGACCAAAGTAACAAAGCCTACCATCAGTAACACACTACGCCGCCAGGGACTCAAATCCTGCAGTGCCAGACGTGTCCCCCTGCTTAAACCAGTACATGTCCAGGCCCGTCGGAAGTTTGCTAGAGAGCCTTTGGATGATCCAGAAGAAGATTGGGAGAATGTCATATGGTCAGATGAAACCAAAATATAACTTTTTGGTAAAAACTAAACTCGTCGTGTTTGGAGGACAAAGAATGCTGAGTTGCATCCAAAGAACACCATACCTACTGTGAAGCATGGGGGTGGAAACATCATGCTTTGGGGCTGTTTTTCTGCAAAGGGACCAGGACGACTGATCCGTGTAAAGGAAAGAATGAATGGGGCCATGTATCGTGAGATTTTGAGTGAAAACCTCCTTCCATCAGCAAGGGCATTGAAGATGAAACGTGGCTGGGTCTTTCAGCATGACAATGATCCCAAACACACCGCCCGGGCAATGAAGGAGTGGCTTCGTAAGAAGCATTTCAAGGTCCTGGAGTGGCCTAGCCAGTCTCCAGATCTCAACCCCATAGAAAATCTTTGGAGGGAGTTGAAAGTCTGTGTTGCCCAGCAACAGCCCCAAAACATCACTGCTCTAGAGGAGATCTGCATGGAGGAATGGGCCAAAATACCAGCAACAGTGTGTGAAAACCTTGTGAAGACTTACAGAAAACGTTTGACCTCTGTCATTGCCAACAAAGGGTATATAACAAAGTATTGAGAAACTTTTGTTATTGACCAAAAACTTATTTTCCACCATAATTTTCAAATAAATTCATAAAAAATATTACAATGTGATTTTCTGGATTTTTTTTCTCATTTTGTCTGTCATAGTGTACCTATGATGAAAATTACAGGCCTCTCATCTTTTTAAGTGGGAGAACTTGCACAATTGGTGGCTGACTAAATACCTTTTTGCCCCACTGTATATTGTATGTATATTTATATTGACTGTAGGTGGCGTGTAGTAACTGGAAGAGGATCATGATCGTGCTCAGTGAGAGTCTGCTCCAGGAGGGAGTTCCGTACAGGGACCCTCTGGCGGTTCCTCAGGAGATGGTCCACAACAGCAGCCTCCACTTCACCTTCAACAAGTTCTGGAAACGCTACGGGAAGTTCTCACGACACCTGATGAAGGTCAGTTCACTTCTAATCTCTTACCTCTAACATGAACCCTGATGGTGGTCAGTTAACAGCTGACATGAACCCTGATGGTGGTCAGTTAACAGCTGACATGAACCCTGATGGTGGTCAGTTAACAGCTGACATGAACCCTGATGGTGGTCAGTTAACAGCTGACATGAACCCTGATGGTGGTTAGTTAACAGCTGACATGAACCCTGATGGTGGTCAGTTAACAGCTGACACGAACCCTGATGAAGGTCAGTTAACAGCTGACATGAACCCTGATGGTGGTCGGTTAACAGCTGACATGAACCCTGATGGTGGTCAGTTAACAGCTGACACTAACCCTGATGGTGGTCAGTTAACAGCTGACACGAACCCTGATGGTGGTCAGTTAACAGCTGACATGAACCCTGATGGTGGTCAGTTAACAGCTGACACTAACCCTGATGGTGGTCAGTTAACAGCTGACATGAACCCTGATGGTGGTCAGTTAACAGCTGACATGAACCCTGATGGTGGTCAGTTAACAGCTGACACTAACCCTGATGGTGGTCAGTTAACAGCTGACACTAACCCTGATGGTGGTCAGTTAACAGCTGACATGCACCCTGCTGGTGGTCAGTTCACAGCTGGCACATTTGGTTTAATTTATTATATAAAGCTGAAAGTGATGTATTCAGTGCATTTGGAAAGTATTCAGACCCCTTTTTCCACATTTTGTTACGTTACAGCCTTATTCTAAAATTGATTAAATTGTTTTTTCCCCCTCATCAATCTATACACAATATCCCATAATGACATCACAATATCCCATAATGACATCACAATACCCCATAATGACATCACAATACCCCATAATGACAAAGCAAAAAACAGTTTTAGAAATGTGTGCAAATATATTAAAAATAAAACTTCAATGTCATTTAAATAAGTTTCCAGACCCTTTACTTAGTAGTTTGTTGAAGCACCTTTGGCAGCGATTACATCGTAGAGTCTTCCTGGGTATGATGCTACAACCTTGGCACACCTGTATTTGGAGAGTTTCTCCCATTCTTCTCTGCAGATCCTCTCAAGCTCTGTCAGGTTGGATGGGGAGCGTTGCTGCACAGCTGTTTTCAGGTCTCTCCAGAGATGGAAGGTGAACCTTCACCCCAGTCCGAAGTCCTGAGCGCTCTGGAGCAGGTTTTCATCAAGGATTTCTCTGTACTTTGCACCGTTCATCTTTCCCTCGATCCTGACTAGTCTCCCAGTCCCTGCCGCTGACAAACATCCCCACAGCATGATGCTGCCACCACCGTGCTTCACTGTAGGGATGGTGCCTCCAGATGTGACGCTTGGCATTCAGGCCAAAAAGTTCAATCTTGGATTCATCAGAGAATCTTGTTTCTCATGGTCGGAGAGTCTTTAGGTGCCTTTTGGCAAACTCCAAGTGGGCTGTCATGTGCCTTTTAATGAGAAGTGGCTTCCGTCTGGCCACTCTATCATAAAGGCCTGATTGGTGGAGTGCTGCAGAGATGGTTGTCCTTCTGGAAGGTTCTCCCATCTCCACAGACGAACTCTGGAGTTCTTTCAGAGTGACCATCGGGTTCTTGGTCACCTCTTTGACCAAGGCCCTTCTTCCCCGATTGCTCAGTTTGGCCGGGCGGCCAGTTCCAGGAAGAGTCTTGGTGGTTCCAAACTTCTTCCATTTCAGAATGATGGAGGACACTGTGTTCTTGGGGACCATCAATACGGCAGAAATGTTTTGGTTCCCTTCCCCAGATCTGTGCCTCAAGACTATCCTGTCTCGGAGCTCTACGGACAATTCCTTCAACCTCATGGCTTGGTTTCTGCTCTGACATACACTGTGGGACCTTATATAAACAGGCGTGCGCCTTTCCAAATCCTGTCCAATCAATTGAATTTATCACAGGTGGACTCCAATAAAGTTGTAGAAACATCTCAAGGATGACCAATGGAAACAGGATTCACCTGAGCTCAATTTCAAGTCTCATAGCGAAGGGTCTGAATACTTATTATAAATAAGGTATATCTGTTTTTATTTGTAATACATTTTAAAACATTTCTAAAAACCTGTATCAACTTGTACCTTTGTCATTATGGGGTATTGTGATGTCATTATGGAGTATTGTGATGTCATTATGGGGTATTGTGATGTCATTATGGGGTATTGTGATGTCATTATGGGGTATTGTGGTGTCATTATGGGGTATTGTGGTGTCATTATGGGGTATTGTGATGTCATTATGGGGTATTGTGATGTCATTATGGGGTATTGTGTGTAGATTGAGGGGGGAAAACATATTGAATCCATTTTTAAAATAAGGCTGCAACGTAACAAAATGTGAATTCTTTCCAAATGCACTGTGTATTTGTTTTGAAGGTGGTTTTAATAAAGGTGGTTTTGTTTATTGTCAAGGTGAAGCTCCAGAAGTACACTAAGTTCCTGTTCGTCAGAGATCCGTTCGTCCGCCTCATCTCAGCGTATCGGAACAAGTTTGAGCAGCCCAACGAGGAATTCTACCGCCGATTCGCTCTGCTCATGCTCCGTCGCTATGGTAACCACTCTGAACCTCCCGTGGCAGTGGGCGACGCGTTTCCTGCGGGAATCCGCCCCTCCTTCTCAGAGTTCGTCCAATACCTACTGGACCCCAAGACGGAGAGCGACGCCCCCTTCAACGAGCACTGGAGACAGGTCTACCGGCTATGCCACCCCTGTCAAATACAGGTAATATATGAAAATACTAGATTATTATCCAATGTCTAAGAATAAGTATTTTGGCAGAAGTAAGGGCCAACAAGATCCACCTTCTTGTGAAAGAAGAGTTCTGCATTTATCAGACCAGCAAACATCAGTTCCCACTACTTTACAAATAACATGGATTCTACTATTCTACCAGTGCAGTAGAGGGACGGGTCCTTAACCTGTTGGATCTCTAGGGGCGCTATTTCATTTTTGGATAAAAAACGTTCCCGTTTTAAGCGCGATATTTTGTCACGAAAAGATGCTCGACTATGCATATTCTTGACAGTTTTTGAAAGAAAACACTCTGAAGTTTCAGAATCTGCAAAGATATTGTCTGTAAGTGCCCCAGAACTCATTCTACAGGCGAAACCAAGATGAAACGTCAAACAGGAAATGAGCAGAATTTCTGAAGCTCTGTTTTCTAATGTATCCTTATATGGCTGTGAATGCGACAGGAATAAGCTTAGACCTTCTGCCGTTTCCCCAAGATGTCGGCAGCATTGTGACGCATTTGTAGGCATATCATTGGAAGATTGACCATAAGAGACTACATTTTCCAAGTGTCCGCCTGGTGTCCTGCGTCGAAATTGGTGCGCAAAGCCAGCTGCAAGTATTTTTCCATTTGATTGAGAGGAGAAACCATGCTTCCACGAACAATATATCATCGAAGAGATATGTGAAAAACACCTTGAGGATTGATTCTAAACCACGTTTGCCATGTTTTCAGTCGATATTATGGAGTTAATTTGGAAAAAAGTTCGCGTTTTGAGGACTGAATTTTTGGGGGTTTTTTGTAGCCAAATGTGATGTACAAAACGGAGCTATTTCTAATACACAAAGAATCTTTTTGGAAAAAACTGAGTATTTGCTATCTAACTGAGAGTCTCCTCATTGAAAACATCCGAAGTTCTTCAAAGGTAAATGATTTTATTTTAAGGATTTTATGTTTTTGTTGAAATGTTGCGTGCTGGATGCTAACGCTAATGCTAACGCTAAATGCTACGCTAGCTAGCTACTTTTACACAAATGATTGTTTTCCTATGGTTGAGAAGCATATTTTGAAAATCTGAGATGACAGTGTTGTTTACAAAAGGCTAAGCTTGAGAGATGGCATATTTATTTCATTTCATTTGCAATTTTCATGAATAGTTAACGTTGCGTTATGGTAATGAGCTTGAGTCTGTATTCACGATACCGGATCCGGGATGGGGAGATCAGAGAGGTTAAGATAGGACTGATTGATCCTGTGGCTCAGCTGCATCTCCAACAGCCATTCAACAAGCTTGTATAAATGTGTTACCCATTTCTTTCTAGGTTGTATTGAACATGTTCAGTCATAAGGACCATTCATCAGAGGACATGTCACTGTGTAAATCTGCTTCCCATTGTTTTTTCACCTTTGCCAATGGGTCAGCCATTTCATCTAGTAGACAAGAATATAAGGGAAGTCGAGCCTTTTCTATTGTTTTGTTTAAGCAGCAACCTTTCAATTGGGTTGGTACTCAGGCAACTCTGCAATTGTAGGGATTTCCAAAACTGTGTCTTGGGGCAAATCAAATGTTACAGACATGTTCAAAGATATCAATTTTGGACATGTCAACAAAACAAATTGTATTTCTATGAAAATGACCCCTGTCTACTGAGGGTAAATATTGGTATTTTATTTGTAAAAACCAGTATCCCCTTTGTCATTATGGGTTATTGTGTGTAGATTGATGAGGCAAATGATGTTGCAAAAGCAGCAGCTACTCTTCCTGGGGTCCACACAGAGCACACAGCACACAGCACAGAGCACAGAACACAGAGCACAGAACACAGAACACACAGCACAGAACACACAGCACAGCACAGAACACAGAGCACAGAACACAGAACATGATACAGAACATTGATAGACAAGAACAGCTCAAGGACAGAACTACATACATTTAAAAATGGCACACACAGCCTACATATCAATACATACACACACACACACTATCTAGGTCCAATAGGGGAGAGCCGTTGCATTATCTGTTTCTTGAAACCAGGTTTGCTGTTCATTCTCTCACTATGAGACGGAAAGGGATACTGTTAACAAAGAAGAAAACAGACAACACAGACTGATGCTGGTGCGTGCTAGTCAATTTGTTTGGGTTAACTTTCTCTCTCTCTCCCCCTCTCTCCCCTGCCCCCTCCCAGTATGACTTTGTGGGTCAGCTGGAGACGGTTGAGGAGGATGCTGAACAGCTGCTGAGGGTTTTGAAGGTGGACAACGTGGTTGACTTCCCCCCCTCTCACAGGAACCACACGGCCAGCAGCTGGCAGGAGGACTGGTTCAGCAGGGTGCCCCTAGTGGCCAGGAGGAGTCTCTACAGGCTGTATGAACCAGACTTCAGACTGTTTGGCTACTCCAGACCAGACTCCCTGCTAGACTGACTGACTACAACTACACTCAGAAAAAATGGCTTTTCTAAAAGGGCTCTTTTCTTGTCCCCATAGGAGAACCCTTTTTGGTCCCAGGTATAACGTTTTGGTGGTGAAACAGGTTCTACTTAGAACCTTTTAGTGATGAAACTGTTCCACGTAGAACCTTGAATTAATTAAACCGTTCTACTTGGAACCAAAAATAGCTATTGTCAGTGGGTTCTCCTATGGGGAAAATCGAAGAATCCTTTATGGTTCCAGGTTGTACATTATTTTCTAAGACCAGCCAGACCAGAGTGCTGCATCTTCTGCTCCTGTTCTGGACTCAGCAGGAGAACAGAGGAAAGTTAGAGTTAGGTTCAACTTCCTTTGGAGAAGACTTGGACTCCTGACTGCTGGAACCCTGGTGGCTTTGATGTCATCATGGAACCCTGGTGTCTGTTATGTCATCATGGAACCTTGGTGTCTGTCATGTCATCATGGAACCCTGGTGTCTGTCATGTCATCATGGAACCCTGATGGAACCCTGGTCACTACTGATCATCCTATGAGGAGTTGGACTGTTTGGGAATTCGTTGTTTTCTAGTTGTTTTTAATGTTCACTTATTTTCCAGCGTTAAAGTTAAGCATGAAAGGGATTTTTTTGTGTTTTATGTTTTAATGTGGAAAGGAAATGCCTTGTTTCACAGTGACCGATGCCAACATTATCACCCTTCTATAAGGAAGCCATCAGGACCTGAGGAGTTGTAGGGTTATGTTGAAGGGAATGATTTTCTGAAACAAACCCAATGGGTGTGCTACTACTGGAAGCAGGGGGAAACATGTTACAACATGCTACCGGATAAAAAGAGGAAGACAGGGTTAGACAGGAGGTTAGGGTTAGACAGGAGGTTAGGGTTAGACAGGAGGTTAGGGTTAGACAGGAGGTTAGGGTTAGACAGGAGGTTGGGGTTAGACAGGGGGCTGGGGTTAGACAGGAGGTTGGGGTTAGACAGGAGGTTGGGGTTAGACAGGAGGTTGGGGTTAGACAGGAGGTTGGGGTTAGACAGGAGGTTGGGGTTAGACAGGAGGTTGGGGTTAGACAGGAGGTTGGGGTTAGACAGGAGGTTGGGGTTAGACAGGAGGTTGGGGTTAGACAGGAGGTTGGGGTTAGACAGGGTTAGGGTTAGACGGGGTTAGGTTTAGACAGGAGGTTAGGGTTAGACAGGAGGTTAGGGTTAGACAGGAGGTTAAGGTTAGATAGGGGGCAGGGTTAAACAGGAGGTTAGGGTTAGAGTTAGACGGGGTTAGAGGGTTCGAGTTAGACAGGGCGTTAGAGGGTTAGAGTTAGACAGAGAGTTAGACGGGGTTAGAGGGTTAGGGCCTTTGGTTGGAATGAAAATAAAAAGTTTACACAGCAAAGTATTTTTGTAAATAATAATTTTTTTAAACTCATTTTTTAAATATACAGAACATCTGTATATTTGAGGTCTTAAAGGGATGACCTATCTATCGGGCTTAAAGGGATGGTGTCAGTGTTTTATGTACCTTGCTGATGCTATGTAATAGGGTTGTATAGGGGTGTGCACAATGATAGTCTGTGTTTACTGTGAACTGTTGTCTGTTATTTCATGATAATGATCTGTGCCACAAACCTCGTCATTCACAGAGTAGAATCTACATGTTGGGTTAGAGTGTTTCCATCTGACAGTACATCAACAGGATTGTTCTAGAATCCCTTAGAGCAGAATAATCATGTTGTTCTAGAATCCCTCAGAGCAGAATCATCATGTTGTTCTAGAATCCCTCAGAGCAAAATCATCATGTTGTTCTAGAACCCCTCAGAGCAGAATCAGCATGTTGTTCTAGAATCCCTCAGAGCAGAATCTTCTCTTCTATACAGAATGACTAACATTATTCTGATGTGGGTCTATGTCTTGATTTCAGTATTCTAGTTTTATTGGATTTCAGAATGATGTATATTTCATCAGAAATATAAACTAAGGCATGAACCAAGTCTGCTGCTGTGTTATCACCCTGACCCCTAACCCTGACTTGTTAAGGCCAGTTGCCACATATGGATCCTTTGGTGTTAGACTGGTGATGATTGGGTCCATCCCTTAATCCAACACACACAAACATACACACACTTTTACCCTCATCATATGCTGCTGTTACTCTGTTCTTATTTATTATTATTTTTAAATTAACTTTATATATAGATTTTCAGATATAACAACAAAAACAGTACAACACCAGCCACTCATTCTCCCATCCATCCCCTCTCTCCAACCCTCCACTCCCTCCCTCCAAACCATCCACCCACCAAGGCATCTATAAAAGTTAGATCAAATCAAATTTTATTTGTCACATACACATTAACCATGTGCCTACCACTGTTGTGTCGTCCGCAAACTTGATGATTGAGTTGGAGGCGTGCGTGGCCACGCAATCGTGGGTGAACAGGGAGTACAGGAGAGGGCTCAGAACGCACCCTTGTGGGGCCCAGATGTTAATGCGAGTGTAGCGAAATGCTTGTGCTTCTAGTTCCGACAATGCAGTAATAACCAACGGGTACTCTAGCTAACAATTCCAAAACTACTACCTTATACACACAAGTGTAAAGGGATAAAGAATATGTACATAAAGATATATGAATGAGTGATGGTACAGAGCGGCATAGGCAAGATGCAGTAGATGGTATCGAGTACAGTATATACATATGAGATGAGTATGTAAACAAAGTGGCATAGTTTAATGTGGCTAGTGATACATGTATTACCTAAAGATGCAGTAGATGATAGAGTACAGTATATACTGTACGTATACATATGAGATGAGTAATGTAGGGGTGTAAACATTATATTAAGTAGCATTGTTTAAAGTGGCTAGTGATATATTTTCCATCAATTCCCATTATTAAAGTGGCTGGAGTTGAGTCAGTGTGTTGGCAGCAGCCACTCAATGTTAGTGGTGGCTGTTTAACAGTCTGATGGCCTTGAGATAGAAGCTGTTTTTCAGTCTCTCGGTCCCAGCTTTGATGCACCTGTACTGACCTCGCCTTCTGGATGATAGCGGGGTGAACAGGCAGTGGCTCGGGTGGTTGTTGTCCTTGATGATCTTTATGGCCTTCCTGTGACATCGGATGGTGTAGGTGTCCTGGAGGGCAGGTAGTTTTCCCCCGGTGATGCGTTGTGCAGACCTCACTACCCTCTGGAGAGCCTTACGGTTGTGGGCGGAGCAGTTGCCGTACCAGGCGGTGATACAGCCCGACAGGATTCTCTTGATTGTGGATCTGTAGAAGTTTGTGAGTGTTTTTGGTGACAAGCCGAATTTCTTCAGCCTCCTGAGGTTGAAGAGGCGCTGCTGCGCCTTCTTCACGATGCTGTCTGTGTGGGTGGACCAATTCAGTTTGTCTGTGATGTGTACACCGAGGAACTTAAAACTTACTACCCTCTCCACTACTGTTCCATCGATGTGGATAGGGGGGTGTTCCCTCTGCTGTTTCCTGAAGTCCACAATCATCTCCTTAGTTTTGTTGACGTTGAGTGTGAGGTTATTTTCCTGACACCACAGTCCGAGGGCCATCACCTCCTACCTGTAGGCCGTCTCGTCGTTGTTGGTAATCAAGCCTACCACTGTTGTGTCGTCCGCAAACTTGATGATTGAGTTGGAGGCGTGCGTGGCCACGCAATCGTGGGTGAACAGGGAGTACAGGCGAGGGCTCAGAACGCACCCTTGTGGGGCCCCAGTGTTGAGGATCAGCGGTCGTGGAGATGTTGTTACCTACCCTCACCACCTGGGGGCGGCCCGTCAGGAAGTCCAGTACCCAGTTGCACAGGGCGGGGTCGAGACCCAGGGTCGCGAGCTTGATGACGAGTTTGGAGGGTACTATGGTGTTAAATGCTGAGCTGTAGTCGATGAACAGCATTCTCACATAGGTATTCCTCTTGTCTAGATGGGTTAGGGCAGTGTGGTTGAGATTGCATCGTCTGTGGACCTATTTGGGCGGTAAGCAAATTGGAGTGGGTCTAGGGTGTCAGGTAGGGTGGAGGTGATATGGTCCTTGACTAGTCCCTCAAAGCACTTCATGATGACGGAAGTGAGTGCTACAGGGCGGTAGTTGTTTAGCTCAGTTACCTTAGCTTTCTTGGGAACAGGAACAATGGTGGCCCTCTTGAAGCATGTGGGAACAGCAGACTGGGATAGGGATTGATTGAATATGTCCGTAAACACACCAGCCAGCTGTTCTGCGCATGCTCTGAGGACGCGGCTAGGGATGCCATCTGGGCCGGCAGCCTTGCAAGGGTTAACACGTTTAAATGTTTTACTCACGTTGGCTGGTTTTGGTAGCGGGCCATGTCAGTGGCAATGTATTGTCCTCAAAGCGAGCAAAGAAGTTGTTTAGTTGGTCTGGGAGCAAGAAATCGGTGTCCGCGACGGGGCTGGTTTTCTTTTTGTAGACCCTGCCACATACGTCTCGTGTCTGAGCCGTTGAATTGCGACTCTACTTTGTCTCTATACTGAAGCTTAGCTTGTTTAAATGCCTTACAGAGGGAATAGCTACACTGTTTGTATTCGGTCATGTTTCCGGTCGCCTTGCCATGATTAAAAGCAGGTGTTCGCATGCTTTCAGTTTTGCTCAAATGCTGCCATCAATCCAGTTTCTGGTTGGGGAAGGTTTTAATATTCACCGTGGGTACCACATCACCGATGCACTTGCTAATAAACTCGCTCACCGAGTCAGCGTATACATCAATGTTATTATCTGAGGCTAGCCGGAACATATCCCAGTCCACGTGATCGAAGCGATCTTGAAGCGTGGAATCAGATTGGTCGGACCAGCGTTGAACAGACCTGAGCGCTGACCACAGGTTCACCCAATGTGACATAATAATGAAATGCTGACTACAGGTAAAACCTCTCAACAATTTTGTATTTTATTTAACCTTTACTTAATTAGGCAAGACAGTTAAGAACAAATTGCTATTTACAATGACGGCGTACCCCAGCCAAACCAAGACCAATTGTGTGCAGCCCCTACTGGGGACTCCCAACTATTTTGTGGCATCTAACCCAGCGTCGCCATCTTGCGCACCTTGTGTGTGAGGTGTGTGCATGCATTAATCTGTGTGTGTTACAGCAGGTCTTGCTCCACCCAGACAGTCTTCCTCTGTTCCTCCTGGATTCTGTCTTTCACCACTCTGATGAGGTCATCAGGCCCAGCCCATTCCTCAGGCTCCAGACACGCATAGAGACACGGAACACTCTCCAGCTCTCTCTCTCTGCTCCGACACACTCTGACAAACTCCTCCTCACTGTCCACACGAAGGGGCAGCTTCCTGTAGGAGACAGATGCAAGGGGTTAGGAATACTCTCCAGCTCTCTCTCTCTGCTCCGACACTCTGACAAACTCTTCCTCACTGTCCACACGCAGGGACAGCTTCCTGTAGGAGACAGATGCAAGGGGTTAGAGGTCAGAGTACCTTAGCTTCCTGATGTTCTTGTCACAGATCTTGATGTGGATGATGATTGGGTAGATCTCTCTCCTCAAAAGGTCTTTAACACAGCTCACGTCAGCCTCCATCAAACAGTGTTTACCCTGCACACAACAGACCTGGGTTCAAATACTATTTCAAATATCTCAATTCCTTTCATATACATTTCCAATGAACAAATTGAACAAGTAGTTGAATATTGGAATGTACTTGGAAATACACTTGGAAAGTACTGGCATGTATTTGAAAATACTAAAATACACTGATTTAAATCCAATCATGTTTCTGGAAGGCTGCCCATGTGCTCCCTCTCTACCAAGGTGGTGACCCCTGAGTAATGATCTCCTGATCTCTAAACTGTCTAGCGAACATTTTAGAATCTTCAATCAACACTCAGCTTAGATCTTTTCTAGCTTCAAAATGTACTTCAATAGTGGCTGATCAAGGACATGGTAAATATAAATATAGCAGATTTTTCTGTACATTGGCTGGTAGTCTACACTTCTTGTATTCGGTACATGTGACAAATTAAATTAGATGTGACTTGATTCAATTTTTTTGTTTAGAAAGCCCTCGTGAAAACTTCCTCCATACCTTACTTCATTGTTAAATGAGTGACATACGAGTCACCAGACCTGGTCACAGGGATGGTTAACTACAGAATTCGGGGAATCTGCTTTGTTGTTTTGCACCCGTGTATAAAATTATCAAATTAAACATGTTGGTCGCATACACATGTTTAGCAGATGTAATACAGAGCTCTCTGCACCTTGATGCTCCGGGGCCTCCAGGGCAGTTCAAGTTGTTAATGGAGGACCCAATGGAATGATCTACAGAGCACTCTGCACCTTGATGCTCCTGGACCTCCAGGGCAGTTCAAGTTGTTAATGGAGGACCCAATGGAATGATCTACAGAGCACTCTGCACCTTGATGCTCCTGGACCTCCAGGGCAGTTCAAGTTGTTAATGGAGGACCCAATGAAATGATCTACAGAGCACTCTGCACCTTGATGCTCCTGGACCTCCAGGGCAGTTCAAGTTGTTAATGGAGGACCCAATGGAATGATCTACAGAGCACTCTGCACCTTGATGCTCCTGGACCTCCAGGGCAGTTCAAGTTGTTAATGGAGGACCCAATGGAATGATCTACAGAGCACTCTGCACCTTGATGCTCCTGGACCTCCAGGGCAGTTCAAGTTGTTAATGGAGGACCCAATGGAATGATCTACAGAGCACTCTGCACCTTGATGCTCCTGGACCTCCAGGGCAGTTCAAGTTGTTAATGGAGGACCCAATGGAATGATCTACAGAGCACTCTGCACCTTGATGCTCCTGGACCTCCAGGGCAGTTCAAGTTGTTAATGGAGGACCCAATGGAATGATCTACAGAGCACTCTGCACCTTGATGCTCCGGGGCCTCCAGGGCAGTTCAAGTTGTTAATGGAGGACCCAATGGAATGATCTACAGAGCACTCTGCACCTTGATGCTCCTGGACCTCCAGGGCAGTTCAAGTTGTTAATGGAGGACCCAATGAAATGATCTACAGAGCACTCTGCACCTTGATGCTCCTGGACCTCCAGGGCAGTTCAAGTTGTTAATGGAGGACCCAATGAAATGATCTACAGAGCACTCTGCACCTTGATGCTCCTGGACCTCCAGGGCAGTTCAAGTTGTTAATGGAGGACCCAATGGAATGATCTACAGAGCACTCTGCACCTTGATGCTCCTGGACCTCCAGGGCAGTTCAAGTTGTTAAACTACTGAACAACCGATTGGCACGTGTGTTTTTCTGTTGTTCATTAGAAAATAGTCTTCCTGACTAATTCTGCGTTTGGTTAATGATGTTTGTCCCCCTTGAGCCACTGTAGATGCAGAAGCCTATTTCACTCAAAACCCCCCAGAATGAATCTAATACCATTTAAGAAATCTGTTTTTGCCAAGGATGTTTTAGTTGCTAATGTTTACATCTAACTAAGGTGTTTGGTGCAGTATTTCTCAAGTAAGGAAATGGGCGTTGTGTCGTCTTATGTAACCAAGTTGGAGCTGCTGGGCAGGTCTGTCTCACTGTCTATGCTATTAGATAGAAACCCAACATTAATTTCCCTGTTGTGACACACGGATGTTCCAAACTCCGTTTTAGACTTTATGACCAAAAGGATCCTATTTACACTTCCGGGATAAATGCTCTTTAAAATGAAGGACCTCATTGTTGAGGAATGTGTTTTCTTTTTAAATTGCTTGTAATATTTGTGTGGTTTTATTACGTGGTATTGGAAAAGAGGCCTTGGTCTCAATGGGACTCCCTGCTAAAATAAAGGTTCTATAAAATAAATCAGTCAAGATGTAAAATAGTATGTACCTTTGCAGCAACAGCCTCTATGTTCTCAGGAGAGACAACCTCGTAGGTGTTGGTGTTCTTCTCTCTGGAGGAGATGATGGGTTCAATCCTCTGTCTCATTAAGAACTCTTCTTTAGTTAGGACATCTGGAATACATGACCTTTTATTAATATGATATAACAAAATAATATTAAACACACACACACACACACACACACAACCCGACCTGGTTTGCAGATGTTGAAGTCCATGGCTCCACCCATGTTGAGTATCTTCTGAATAATGGTCCGGGCCAGACTGTTTGGACTGATCAGAACCGGCCTCTTCCTCTGGACCCGCTGAGGGGAGACCAGGCTGTACGGAACCAGGTTCACACTCCTACTCACATCACTGTATGGGTCTGCACAGTCTTCACACACACACACACACATTGTAAAGGGTACAGGTTGTAGAGTGTATAATAATATACAGCATAAATATATACAATGCTAATATACACTGCTCAAAAAAATAAAGGGAACACTTAAACAACACAATGTAACTCCAAGTCAATCACACTTCTGTGAAATCAAACTGTCCACTTAGGAAGCAACACTGATTGACAATACATTTCACATGCTGTTGTGCAGATGGAATAGACAACAGGTGGAAATCATAGGTTCTGCAGGTGGGGACCAGACCACTTCTCAGTTCCTATGCTTCCTGGCTGATGTTTGTCACTTTGGAATGCTGGTGGTGCTTTCACTCTAGTGGTAGCATGAGACAGAGTCCACAACCCACACAAGTGGCTCAGGTAGTGCAGCTCATCCAGGATGGCACATCAATGTGAGCTGTGGCAAGAAGGTTTGCTGTGTCTGTCAGCGTAGTGTCCAGAGCATGGAGGCGCTACCAGGAGACAGGCCAGTACATCAGGAGACGTGGAGGAGGCCGTAGGAGGGCCCACAACCCAGCAGCAGGACCGCTACCTCCGCCTTTGTGCAAGGAAGAGCAGGAGGAGCACTGCCAGAGCCCTGCAAAATGACCTCCAGCAGGCCACAAATGTGCATGTGTCTGCTCAAACGGTCAGAAACAGACTCCATGAGGGTGGTATGAGGGCCCGACGTCCACAGGTGGGGGTTGTGCTTACAGCCCAACACCGTGCAGGACGTTTTTCATTTGCCAGAGAACACCAAGATTGTCAAATTCGCCACTGGCGCCCTGTGCTCTTCACAGATGAAAGCAGGTTCACACTGAGCACATGTGACAGTCTGGAGACGCCGTGGAGAACGTTCTGCTGCCTGCAATATCCTCCAGCATGACCGGTTTGGCGGTGGGTCAGTCATGGTGTGGGGTGGCATTTCTTTGGGGGGGCCGCACAGCCCTCCATGTGCTCGCCAGAGGTAGCCCGACTGCCATTAGGTACCGAGATGAGATCCTCAGACCCCTTGTGAGACCATATGCTGGTGCGGTTGGCCCTGGGTTCCTCCTAATGCAAGACAATGCTAGACCTCATGTGGCTGGAGTGTGTCAGCAGTTCTTGCAAGAGGAAGGCATTGATGCTATGGACTGGCCCGCCCGTTCCCCAGACCTGAATCCAATTGAGCACATCTGGGACATCATGTCTCGCTCCATCCACCAACACCACGTTGCACCACAGACTGTCCAGGAGTTGGCGGATGCTTTAGTCCATGTCTGGGAGGAGATCCTTCAGGAGACCATCCGCCACCTCATCAGGAGCATGCCCAGGCGTTGTAGGGAGGTCATACAGGCACGTGGAGGCCACACACACTACTGAGCCTCATTTTGACTTGTTTTAAGGACATTACATCAAAGTTGGATCAGCCTGTAGTGTGGTTTTCCACTTTAATCCAGACCTCCATGGGTTGATATATTTGATTTCCATTGATAATTTGTGTGATTTTGATGTCAGCACATTCAACTATGTAAAGAAAAAAGTATTTAATAAGAATTTCATTCATTCAGATCTAGGATGTGTTATTTTAGTGTGTTACTAATGGTTTTCTTTGAGACTGTGGTCCCAGCTCTCTTCAGGTCATTGACCAGGTCCTGCCGTGTAGTTCTGGGCTGATCCTTCACCTTCTTCATGATCATTGATGCCCCACGAGGTGAGATCTTGCATGGAGCCCCAGACCGAGGGTGATTGACCGTCATCTTGAACTTCTTCCATTTTCTAATAATTGCGCCAACAGTTGTTGCCTTCTCACCAAGCTGCGTGCCTATTGTCCTGTAGCCCATCACAGCCTTGTGCAGGTCTCCAATTTTATCCCTGATGTCCTTCCACAGCTCTCTGGTCTTGTCCATTGTGGAGAGGTTGGAGTCTGTTTGAGTGTGTGGACAGGTGTCTTTTATACAGGTAACGAGTTCAAACAGGTGCAGTTAATACAGGTAATGAGTGGAGAACAAGGAGGGCTTCTTAAAGAAAAACTAACAGGTCTGTGAGAGCCGGAATTCTTATTGGTTGGTAGGTGATCAAATACTTATGTCATGCAATAAAATGCAAATTAATTACTTAAAAATCATAGTGATTTTCCGGATTTTTGTTTTAGATACCGTCTCTCACAGTTGAAGTGTACCTATGTTAAAAATGACCTCTACATGCTTTGTAAGTAGGAAAAACTGCAAAATTGGCAGTGTATCAAATACTTGTTCTCTCCACTGGTGGTGTGTGTGTATAGAGAGAGAGAGAAACAGGGTGTAGGGTGTATAATAATATACAGCATATATATATATATATGAGAGAGAAACAGGGTGTAGGGTGTATAATAATATACAGCATATATATATATATATGAGAGAGAAACAGGGTGTAGGGTGTATAATAATATACAGCATATATATATATATATATATGAGAGAGAAACAGGGTGTAGGGTGTATAATAATATACAGCATATATATATATATATGAGAGAGAAACAGGGTGTAGGGTGTATAATAATATACAGCATATATATATATATATGAGAGAGAAACAGGGTGTAGGGTGTATAATAATATACAGCATATATATATATATATATGAGAGAGAGAAACAGGGTGTAGGGTGTATAATAATATACAGCATATATATATATATATGAGAGAGAAACAGGGTGTAGGGTGTATAATAATATACAGCATATATATATATATATATGAGAGACAAACAGGGTGTAGGGTGTATAATAATATACAGCATATATATATATATATGAGAGAGAAACAGGGTGTAGGGTGTATAATAATATACAGCATATATATATATATATATATATATGAGAGAGAAACGGTGTAGGGTGTATAATAATATACAGCATATATATATATATATGAGAGAGAAACAGGGTGTCGTGTGTATAATAATATACAGCATATATATATATATATATGAGAGACAAACAGGGTGTAGGGTGTATAATAATATACAGCATATATATATATATATGAGAGAGAAACAGGGTGTAGGGTGTATAATAATATACAGCATATATATATATATATATGAGAGAGAGAAACAGGGTGTAGGGTGTATAATAATATACAGCATATATATATATATGAGAGACAAACAGGGTGTAGGGTGTATAATAATATACAGCATATATATATATATATATGAGAGAGAAACAGGGTGTAGGGTGTATAATAATATACAGCATATATATATATATATATATATATATATATATATGAGAGAGAAACAGGGTATATAATAATATACAGCATATAGATATATATATATGAGAGAGAGAAACAGGGTGTAGGGTGTATAATAATATACAGCATATATATATATGAGAGAGAGAAACAGGGTGTAGGGTGTATAATAATATACAGCATATATATATATATATATGAGAGACAAACAGGGTGTAGGGTGTATAATAATATACAGCATATATATATATATATATATATATGAGAGAGAGAAACAGGGTGTAGGGTGTATAATAATATACAGCATATATATATATATATGAGAGAGAAACAGGTGTAGGGTGTATAATAATATACAGCATATATATA
Organism: Oncorhynchus mykiss; assembly: GCF_057628025.1. Classification (NCBI taxonomy): domain Eukaryota; kingdom Metazoa; phylum Chordata; class Actinopteri; order Salmoniformes; family Salmonidae; genus Oncorhynchus; species Oncorhynchus mykiss. The sequence continues at coordinate 85,735,563 of NC_143034.1, read as the reverse complement.
TATATATATGAGAGACAAACAGGGTGTATAATAATATACAGCATATATATATATATATATATATAAGAGAGAGAAACAGGGTGTATAATAATATACAGCATATATATATATATATATATATGAGAGAGAAACAGGGTAGGGTTAGGGTTAGGGTTAGGGTTAGGGTATATAATAATATACAGCATATATATATATATATGAGAGAGAAACAGGTGTAGGGTGTATAATAATATACAGCATATATATATATATATATGAGAGACAAATAGGGTGTATAATAATATACAGCATATATATATATATATATATATATCAGAGAGAGAAACAGGGTGTAGGGTGTATAATAATATACAGCATATATATATATATATATGAGAGAGAGAAACAGGGTGTAGGGTGTATAATAATATACAGCATATATATATATATATATGAGAGAGAGAAACAGGGTGTAGGGTGTATAATAATATACAGCATATATATATATATATATGAGAGAGAAACAGGGTGTAGGGTGTATAATAATATACAGCATATATATATATATATGAGAGAGAAACAGGTGTAGGGTGTATAATAATATACAGCATATATATATATATATATAAGAGAGAGAAACAGGGTGTAGGGTGTATAATAATATACAGCATATATATATATATATATATATATATATGAGAGAGAAACAGGGTGTAGGGTGTATAATAATATACAGCATATATATATATATATATATATATATATATATATGAGAGAGAAACAGGGTGTAGGGTGTATAATAATATACAGCATATATATATATATATATATATATATATATATATGAGAGAGAAACAGGGTGTAGGGTGTATAATAATATACAGCATATATATATATATATATATATGAGAGAGAAACAGGGTGTAGGGTGTATAATAATATACAGCATATATATATATATATATATATATGAGAGAGAAACAGGTGTAGGGTGTATAATAATATACAGCATATATATATATATATATGAGAGAGAGAAACAGGGTGTAGGGTGTATAATAATATACAGCATATATATATATATATATATATATATATGAGAGAGAGAAACAGGGTGTAGGGTGTATAATAATATACAGCATATATATATATATATATATGAGAGACAAACAGGGTGTAGGGTGTATAATAATATACAGCATATATATATATATATATATGAGAGAGAAACAGGTGTAGGGTGTATAATAATATACAGCATATATATATATATATATATATATATATGAGAGAGAAACAGGGTGTAGGGTGTATAATAATATACAGCATATATATATATATATATATATATGAGAGAGAAACAGGGTGTAGGGTGTATAATAATATACAGCATATATATATATATATATGAGAGAGAAACAGGGTGTAGGGTGTATAATAATATACAGCATATATATATATATATATGAGAGACAAACAGGGTGTAGGGTGTATAATAATATACAGCATATATATATATATATATATGAGAGAGAAACAGGTGTAGGGTGTATAATAATATACAGCATATATATATATATATATATGAGAGAGAAACAGGGTGTAGGGTGTATAATAATATACAGCATATATATATATATATATATATGAGAGAGAAACAGGGTGTAGGGTGTATAATAATATACAGCATATATATATATATATATGAGAGAGAGAAACAGGGTGTAGGGTGTATAATAATATACAGCATATATATATATATATATATATAAGAGAGAGAAACAGGGTGTAGGGTGTATAATAATATACAGCATATATATATATATATATATATATATATATATATATGAGAGAGAAACAGGGTGTAGGGTGTATAACAATATACAGCATATATATATATATATATATATGAGAGAGAAACAGGGTGTAGGGTGTATAATAATATACAGCATATATATATATATATATATATGAGAGAGAGAAACAGGGTGTAGGGTGTATAATAATATACAGCATATATATATATATATATATATGAGAGAGAAACAGGGTGTAGGGTGTATAATAATATACAGCATATATATATATATATATATATATATAAGGGAGAGAAACAGGGTGTAGGGTGTATAATAATATACAGCATATATATATATATATATGAGAGAGAAACAGGGTGTAGGGTGTATAATAATATACAGCATATATATATATATATATGAGAGAGAGAAACAGGGTGTAGGGTGTATAATAATATACAGCATATATATATATATATATATATATATATAAGAGAGAGAAACAGGGTGTAGGGTGTATAATAATATACAGCATATATATATATATATATATATATATATATATATATACACAGTGCCTTGCGAAAGTATTCGGCCCCCTTGAACTTTGCGACCTTTTGCCACATTTCAGGCTTCAAACATAAAGATATAAAACTGTATTTTTTTGTGAAGAATCAACAACAAGTGGGACACAATCATGAAGTGGAACGACATTCATTGGATATTTCAAACTTTTTTAACAAATCAAAAACTGAAAAATTGGGCGTGCAAAATTATTCAGCCCCCTTAAGTTAATACTTTGTAGCGCCACCTTTTGCTGCGATTACAGCTGTAAGTCGCTTGGGGTATGTCTCTATCAGTTTTGCACATCGAGAGACTGACATTTTTTCCCATTCCTCCTTGCAAAACAGCTCGAGCTCAATGAGGTTGGATGGAGAGCATTTGTGAACAGCAGTTTTCAGTTCTTTCCACAGATTCTCGATTGGATTCAGGTCTGGACTTTGACTTGGCCATTCTAACACCTGGATATGTTTATTTTTGAACCATTCTATTGTAGATTTTGCTTTATGTTTTGGATCATTGTCTTGTTGGAAGACAAATCTCCGTCCCAGTCTCAGGTCTTTTGCAGACTCCATCAGGTTTTCTTCCAGAATGGTCCTGTGTTTGGCTCCATCCATCTTCCCATCAATTTTAACCATCTTCCCTGTCCCTGCTGAAGAAAAGCAGGCCCAAACCATGATGCTGCCACCACCATGTTTGACAGTGGGGATGGTGTGTTCAGTGTGATGAGCTGTGTTGCTTTTACGCCAAACATAACGTTTTGCATTGTTGCCAAAAAGTTCAATTTTGGTTTCATCTGACCAGAGCACCTTCTTCCACATGTTTGGTGTGTCTCCCAGGTGGCTTGTGGCAAACTTTAAACAACACTTTTTATGGATATCTTTAAGAAATGGCTTTCTTCTTGCCACTCTTCCATAAAGGCCAGATTTGTGCAATATACGACTGATTGTTGTCCTATGGACAGAGTCTCCCACCTCAGCTGTAGATCTCTGCAGTTCATCCAGAGTGATCATGGGCCTCTTGGCTGCATCTCTGATCAGCCTTCTCCTTGTATGAGCTGAAAGTTTAGAGGGACGGCCAGGTCTTGGTAGATTTGCAGTGGTCTGATACTCCTTCCATTTCAATATTATCGCTTGCACAGTGCTCCTTGGGATGTTTAAAACTTGGGAAATATTTTTGTATCCAAATCCGGCTTTAAACTTCTTCACAACAGTATCTCGGACCTGCCTGGTGTGTTCCTTGTTCTTCATGATGCTCTCAGCGCTTTTGACGGACCTCTGAGACTATCACAGTGCAGGTGCATTTATACGGAGACTTGATTACACACAGGTGGATTGTATTTATCATCATTAGTAATTTAGGTCAACATTGGATCATTCAGAGATCCTCACTGAACTTCTGGAGAGAGTTTGCTGCACTGAAAGTAAAGGGGCTGAATAATTTTGCACGCCCAATTTTTCAGTTTTTGATTTGTTAAAAAAGTTTGAAATATCCAATAAATGTCGTTCCACTTCATGATTGTGTCACACTTGTTGTTGATTCTTCACAAAAAAATACAGTTTTATATCTTTATGTTTGAAGCATGAAATGTGGCAAAAGGTCGCAAAGTTCAAGGGGGCCGAATACTTTCGCAAGGCACTGTATATATATATATATATATGAGAGAGAAACAGGTGTAGTGTATAGGTGTGTGTGTATATATAGAGAGAGAAACAGGTGTAGTGTATAGGTGTGTGTATATAGTGTGACAACCCTCCCACTCTGTCTGCTGTATTCTGTCTTTGTTCTTGTTTCCTTATTAGGATGCCGGTGGGCGGAGTTGGGAGGGTCGTCAGCTTCATGGGAAACACCTGGGCCAGGTGTCTCCCAGGATAAATAGACCTCTTCCACATTCATGGAGGAGACTCTCCATGCAGACACCTTTGTAGATTGTGTTGTGGTTCTTGGTGGCCTTTTGTTTGTTTGCTTTGGCACCTTTCAACACCCTGCATTATCACATTCATGCATGCAAAACACTCACTTACACTACTGATTACTGATTACACACGTCATTGTATATTTTCCTTAGTTGGTTTAGTTAATAAATATATATTTTGTTACTCCTTATCTCCACGTTGTCTCCCTTTGTTACGGGCTTTGAGCCGGTTCGTGACAATAGAGAGAGAGAGAAACAGGTGTAGTGTTTAGGTGTGTGTGTATAGAGAGAGAGAAACAGGGTGTAGTGTATAGGTGTGTGTGTGTATAGAGAGAGAGAGAAACAGGGCGTATAGGTAGTAGTGTACATGGTTTATGGTAGGATGTAGGTTTATGGTAGGATGTCGTTTTTTAATCCTGTCTCAGGGTTTTGAAGCCTGGTCTGGGCAGCATTGGGTTTCCAGTAGTGTGTAGGGTGCAGGGCATACCATCCTGTCTCAGGGTTTCGAAGCCTGGTCTGGGCAGCGTTGGGTTTCCTGTATTGTATAGTGTGTAGGGTGCAAGGCTTACCATCCTGTCTCAGGGTTTCGAAGCCTGGTCTGGGCAGCGTCGGGTTTCCTGAGCTCACAATGCGAACACGCTCACTGCTGTTCATACGCTTATACTTATTATCCACCCTGCTGACAAACTACACACACACACACACACACACACACACACACACACACACACACACACACACACACACACACACACACACACACACACACACACACACACACACACACACACACACACACACACACACACACACATTGCACTTTACTGAGGAGATGGGTGTGTGTGTGAAGGTGTGTGAAGGTGTGTGTGTGTTACCTGTAGTATCTGTGTGATGAAGACGCTAGCTCTGGACATGCGAGGGCTGGATTTGGGGTCTGAGGACAGGCTGGACTCTTCAGGCTGTAAGCTGTTCTACACAACATAAACAACAATAACAACAACACATCAAGACAGTTCAAGGTGTTTACATGTAGTTAGCTCACGGTTATTAAAGGGTTGATGGACACTGTAGAGTGCATGGAGAATAAGAGCACCTCCTCCAAGCTGCCCACTGCACTGAGGATAGGAAACACTGTAGAGTGCATGGAGAATAAGAGCACCTCCTCCAAGCTGCCCACTGCACTGAGGATAGGAAACACTGTAGAGTGCATGGAGAATAAGAGCACCTCCTCCAAGCTGCCCACTGCACTGAGGATAGGAAACACTGTCACTCGCCCCATTAATAAAGGGTTGATGGACACTGTAGAGTGCATGGAGAATAAGAGCACCTCCTCCAAGCTGCCCACTGCACTGAGGAAAGGAAACACTGTCACTAGCCCCATTATTAAAGGGTTGATGGACACTGTAGAGTGCATGGAGAATAAGAGAACCTCCTCCAAGCTGCCCACTGCACTGAGGATAGGAAACACTGTCACTAGCCCCATTATTAAAGGGTTGATGGACACTGTAGAGTGCATGGAGAATAAGAGAACCTCCTCCAAGCTGCCCACTGCACTGAGGATAGGAAACACTGTCACTAGCAACAAATCCACCATAAACGAGAATTTCAATAAGCATTTTTCTACGGCTGGCCATGCTCCCCCCGCCCCCCGCTTCTCCTTCACTCAATTCCAAACAGCTTATGTTCTGAAAGAGCTGCAAATTCTGGATCCCTATAAATCAGCTGGGCTAGACAATCTGGACCCTCTCTTTCTAAAATTATCCTCAAAATTCGTATCGTCTGAGATCCCCAAAGATTGGAAAGCTGCCGCGGTCATCCCCCTCTTCAAAGGGGGAGACACCATAGACCCAAACTGTTACAGACCTATATCCATCCTACCCTGCCTTTCTAAAATCTTCGAAAGCCAAGTTAATAAACAGATCACCGACCATTTCGAATCCCACCATACCTTCTCCACTATGCAATCTGGTTTCCGAGCTGGTCATGGGTGCACCTCAGCCACGCTCAAGGTCCTAAACGACATCACAACCACCATCGATAAAAGACAATACTGTGCAGCCTTCTTCATCGACCTGGCCAAGGCTTTCAACTATGTCAATCACCGCATTCTTATCTGCAAGACTCAATAGCCTTGGTTACTCAAATTACTACTTCAATAACTACTTCTCAGATAGAGTTCAGTGTGTCAAATTGGAGGGCCTGTTGTCTGGACCTCTGGCAGTCTCTATGGGGGTGCCACAGGGTTCAATTCTCTGGCCAACTCTTGTCTCTGTATATATCATTGTCGCTCTTGCTGCTGGTGATTCTCTGATCCACTTCTACCCAGACAACACCATTCTGTATACATCTGGCCATTATTTGGACACTGTGTTAACAAACCTCCAAACGAGCTTCAATGCCATACAACACTTCTTCCGTGGCCTGCTAGTAAAACTAAATGCATGCTCTTCAACCGATTGCTGCCCTCACCCGCCCGCCTGACTAGCATCACTACTTTGGAAGGTTCTGACTTAGAATATGTGGACAACTACAAATACCTAGGTGTCTGGTTAGAGTGTAAACTCTCCTTCCAGACTCACATTAAGCATCTCCAATCCAAAATTAAATCTAGGCTTCATATTTCACAACAAAGCCTCCTTCACTCATGCTGCCAAACATAGCCTCGTAAAACTGACTATCCTACCGATTCTTGACTTTGGCGATGTCATTTACAAAACAGTCTCCAACACTCTACTCAGAAAATTGGATGTAGTCTATCACAGTGCCATCCGTTTTGTCACCAAAGCCCCATATACTACCCTCAACTGCGACCTGTATGCTCTCGTTGGCTGGCCCTCGCTACATATTCGTCGCTAAACCCACTGGCTCCAGGCCATCTATAAGTCTTTGCTAGGTAAAGCTCCGCCTTATCTCAGCTCACTAGTCACCATAGCAACACCCACCCATAGCACGTGCTCCAGCAGGTATATTTCACTGGTCATCCCCAAAGCCAACTCCTCGTTTGGCTGCCTTTCCTTCCAGTTCTTTGCTGCCAATGACTGGAACGAATTGCAAAAATCACTGAAGCTGGAGACTTATATCTCCCTCACTTTAAGCAACAGCTGTCAGAGCAGCTTACCGATCACTGCACCTGTACACAGCCATCTGTAAATATCCCATCCAACTACCTCGTCCCCACATTGTTATTCTTTTTTTTGCTCTTTTGCACCCCAGTATCTTTACTTGCACATCTTCTGCACATCTATCACTCCAGTGTTAATGCTAAATTGTAAATATTTTGCCACTATGGCCTATTTATTGCCTTACCTCACTAATCCTACTACATTTGTACACACTGTATATAGACTTTTTCTATTGTGTTATTGACTGTACATTTGTTTATCCCATGTGTAACTCAGTGTTGTTGTTTTTTGTTGCACTGCTTTGCTTTGCTTTATCTTGGCCAGGTCATAGTTGTAAATTAGAACTTGTTCTCAACTGGCCTACCTGGTTAAATAAAGGTTAAATATTATAATTATTTTTATAATCTATGTAGATTCAGGAATTCCCCAGGGCAGCTGTCTAGGCCCATTTACTTAAAAAAAACTTTACTAATGACATGCCACTGGCTTTGAATAAAGCCAGAGTGTCTATGTATGTGAATGACTCAACTCTATACATGTCAGCTACTACAGCGACTGAAAGGACTGCAACACCCATGCATACCCCACAAGACATGCCACAAGAGGTCTCCTCACAGTCCTCAAGTCCAGAACAGACTATGGGAGGCACACGGTATTACATAGAGTCATGACTACATGGAACTCTATTCCACATCAAGAAACTGATACAAGCAGTAAAATTAGATTTAAAAAACAGAATAAAAACACCTTATGGAACAGTGGGGACTGTGAAGCAACACAAACATAGGCACAGACACATGCATACATACTATACACGCACGTAAACATGGATTTAGTACTGTACATATGTGGTAGTGGTGGAGTAGGGGCCTGAGGGCAAACAGTGTGTTGTGAAATCGGAGAATGTATTGTAATGTTTTTAAAATCGTATAAACTGCCTTAATTTTGCTGGGTCCCAGGATGAGTAGCTGCTGCCAAGGCAGGAGGGATCCATAATAAATACAAATGGAATCAGGATGCACCAGCTCAATTTCGAGTCTCAGAGCAAAGGGTCTGAATACTCATATAAGTAAGGTATTTATGTTTCTTATATTTTTGCAAACATTTCTAAGATCCTGTTTTCGCTTTGTCATTATGGGGTCTTGTGTGTAGAATGATGAGGATTTTTATTTATTTTATCAATTTTAGAATAAGGCTGTAACATCAAGGGGTTGGAATTTTTCCGAAGGCACTGTAGATGTATGTACCCTGAACATCCCAAATATGGCACCTCGGGGGGGCGTGGCAGCCTGTAACGGCTCTCGTCGACAGGAGTGGACCAAATATGGCACCTCGGGGTTCGTGGCAGCCTGTAACGGCTCTCATCGACAGGAGTGGACCAAATATGGCACCTCGGGGGGCGTGGCAGCCTGTAACGGCTCTCGTCGACAGGAGTGGACCAAAGTGTTCATGATTTTTATTATCAAAAACCGTTCTGAGCTGGAACAGAGCGCACCGGGATGTGTATCACACGCTCCCCACAGTAAGCACAGGGAGTTGGCTCAGGTCTAAACCCTGACTCTGCCAATCTCCCCGTCTGCCTCCGCCCAAAAATGGTTGGAGCTGTCTCTCGGGCTTCCGTCATTGTCTTAACTCCTCGTATCGTCACCGTTCCTCACTCCCTGCCTCCGCCTGCTTCCATGGCAGGGTCTGCTTCCCAGGTCCAGGATGTCCACTCCCTTTTCCCCCGAGCCCAGGATCCCTGCTCCTCCTGGCCACGCTGCTTGGTTCTTTGGTGGTGGGGTCTTCTGTAATGGCTCTCGTCGAAAGGAGTGGACCAAAGCGCAGCGTGGAAAGTATTCATGATTTTTATTATCAAAAAACACTCAAACAAAATAACAAAGCGAACAGTTCTGTCAGGTAACAGACACTAAACAAAAAACAAGATCCCACAAAACCCAAAAGGAAAATGACAACTTATATGTGATCCCCAATCAGAGACAACGATAGACAGCTGCCTCTGATTGGGAACCACACACGGCCAAAAACAAAGAAATAGAAAACAGACTTTCCCACCCGAGTCACACCCTGACCTAACCAAACATAGAGAATAATAAGGATCTCTAAGGTCAGGGCATGACACAGCCACAATTTTTACAAAAATAACAACAATTTAAATACATCCAGTATTTAGATTCCAGTCAATGTCTCTATGCCAAGTTGAACGGGTCATATTTCAGAAGAATTTGGAACTGAGTTGATAGCCCATAGCTACATGTCTGATGGCTTTGTTCATTGGTTTATTATAAATCCCCATTAGTTCCTGCCAAGGCAGCAGCTACTCTTCCTGAGGTTTATTATGGATCTCCATTAGTTCCTGCCAAGGCAGCAGCTACTCTTCCTGGGGTTTATTATGGATCCCCATTAGTTCCTGCCAAGGCAGCAGCTACTCTTCCTGGGGTTTATTATGGATCCCCTTTAGTTCCTGTCAAGGCAGCAGCTACTCTTCCTGGGGTTTATTATGGATCTCCACTAGTTCCTGCCAAGACAGCAGCTACTCTTCCTGGGGTTTATTATGGATCCCCATTAGTTAAGAACACATTTTTATTTACAATGATGGCCTACCAAAAGGCCTCCTACGGGGACGGGGGTCTGGGATGAAAAATAAATACAATATAAATATAGGACACAACACTACATAAAGAGAATCCTAAGACAACAACATAGCAAGGCAGCAACACATGACAACACATCATGGTAGCAACACAACATGTTAACAACATGGTAGCAACACAAAACATGGTACAAACATTATTGGGCACAGTCAACAGCACAGAGGGCAAGAAGGTAGAGACAACAGTACATCACACAAAGCAGCCACAACTGTCAGAAAGATTGTCCATGATTGAGTCTTTGAATGAAGAGATTGAGATAAAACTGTCCAGTTTGAGTGTTTGTTGCAGCTCATTCCAGTCTCTAATTGCAGCGAACTGAAAAGACGAGGGACCCAGGGATGTGTGTGCTTTGGGGACCTTTAACAGAATGTGACTGGCAGAACGGCTGTTGTATGTGGAGGATGAGGGCTGCAGTAGATCTTTTAAATGTATTTTTATTTTACCTTTATTTAACTAGGCAAGTCAGTTAAGAACAAATTCTTATTTTCATTGACGACCTAGGAACAGTGGGTTAACTGCCTGTTCAGGGTCAGAACGACAGATTTGTACCTTGTCAGCTCGGGGTTTTGAACTTGCAACCTTCCGGTTACTAGTCCAACGCTCTAACCACTAGGCTACCAGATATGGGGGAGTGAGGCCTAAGAGGGTTTTATAAATAAGCATCAACCAGTGGGTCTTGCGACGGGTATACAGAGATTACCAGTTTACAGAGGACTGTAGAGTGATGTGTCCTATAAGGAGCGTTGGGGGCCAATCTGACGGCCGAATGGTAATATATGATGTTGATCTGAAGCCACTGACTCGGCCAATAAGTTATTTCCTCCTCTGGCGCACAGTTTCAGAGAAGTCCTCTTTGGAGAAGATGTTGGTTCCTCTCAAATCCTTGTCTCTCTTCAGAACAGATATCTTGTCCTTGAACCTTGGGAACTTGACCCCTAACGGCCTGGGTCTGTCACCTGGGCTCATTACAGGTTTTCCAGACCTACACTCCAACTAAGTCTTCCTATGACCCATCTGGAGCTTTTCAGTGATCATTTTTCTCTCTTTCTCCTCATGTGGAGACTCTGGTATGCCATCCACAACAATGGTGTCCGTATCACCTATAACGCCCATATCGGTGGCTAGTTTAGGTTGTACCGGTACGTCATATTAGCTCAATCGCCAATTTCTCAGCCTCACAGAATCACAGAAACAGAACACCTTGAATGAATAACAGAAACAAGTTGCTATGGATGAAATAGATGAAAATAACTATTCAAAGCATGAAAAACATGCAAAAACATATATTTTTGTTAGTTAGTAAGGGGCTAGTTAGTTAGATGAAAGTTAGTTAGAGGCTAATTAATTAGGGGTAGTTAGTACCCTGAGGTTATGCAGGCTGCTAGTTAGTTAGGGGCTAGTTAGTTTGAGGCTAGTTAGTTTGAGGCTAGTTAGTTAGGGGCTAGTTAGTACCCTGAGGTCAAGCAGGCTGCTAGTTAGTTAGGGGCTGGTTAGGTAGAGGCAAATTAGTTAGGGTCTAGTAAGTTAGGGGCTAGTTAGATAGGAGTTAGTTAGTTAGGGGTTAATTAGCTAGGGGCTAGTTAGTACCCTGAGGTTATGCAGGCTGATAGTTAGTTAGGGGCTAGTTAGTTAGGGGATAGTTATACCCTGAGGTTAAGCAGACTGCTAATAAGTTAGGGAGTAGTTATTTAGGGGCTAGTTAGTTATGGGCTAGTTGGTTATGGGCTAGTTGGTTATGGGCTAGTTAGTTGGAGGCTAGTTAGTTACGGGCTAGTTAGTACCCTGATGTTATGCAGGCTGCTAGTTACTTAGTGGCTAGTTAGTTAGGGGCTAGATAGTTAGAGGCTAGATAGTTAGAGGCTAGATAGTTAGGGGCTAGTTAGTACCTTGAGGTTATGCAGGCTGCTAGTTAGTTACGAGCTGGTTAGTACCCTGAGGTTATGCAGGCTGCTAGTTAGTTACGAGCTAGTTATTACCCTGAGGTTATGCAGGCTGCTAGTTAGTTACGAGCTAGTTATTACCCTGAGGTTATGCAGGCTGCTAGTTAGTTAGGGGTTAGTTGGCTAGTTAGTACCACAAGGTTATGTAGGCTGCTAGTTAGTTGGGAGTAAGTTGGCTAGTTAGTTAGGGGCTAGTTAGTACCATGAGGTTATGCAGGCTGCTAGTCAGTTAGGGGTTAGCTGGCTAGTTAGTTAGGGGCTTGTTAGTGCCCTAAGGTTATGCAGGCTGCTAATTAGTTAGGGGTAAGTTGGCTAGTTAGTTAGGGGCTAGTTAGTACCATGAGGTTATGCAGGCTGCTAGTCAGTTAGGGGTTAGCTGGCTAGTTAGTTAGGGGCTTGTTAGTGCCCCAAGGTTATGCAGGCTGCTAATTAGTTAGGGGTAAGTTGGCTAGTTAGTTAGGGGCTAGTTAGTACCATGAGGTTATGTAGGCTGCTAGTTAGTTAGGGGTAAGTTGGCTAGTTAGTTAGGGGCTAGTTAGTACCATGAGGTTATGCAGGCTGCTAGTCAGTTAGGGGGTAGCTGGCTAGTTAATTAGGGTCTAGTTAATACCTTGAAGTTGCGCAGGCTGTCATTCTCCTCTCTTCCTCCTCGACACACCAGCTTCTGCATCTTTACCAGGAGAAGCTGCTGGGCCCTGTAGATCATACACGCGTGCGTGTGCGAACACACACACAGACACACACACACACACACACAGGTCAGTGGTGATCTATAGTGGTTGCTAATCTGATGTTGTATCGAGCTTCTGCATCTTTTCCAGGAGCAACTGCTGGGCCCTGTAGATCACACACATACAGGTCTGTGGTGAAATGTAGTAGTCTGATGTTACATCAAGCTTCTGGATCAGTATTTGAAAGTATTCATCTGGTATTCTGTAGTACTGTGTAGTAGTATGTAATAGTCTGTAGTAGTCTGTAGTACTCTGTAGTAGTCTGTAGCAATCTGTAGTACTCTGTAGTAGTCCATAGTAGTCTGTAGTAGTCTGTAGTAATATGTAATAGTATGTAGTACTCTGTAGTACTCTGTAGTAGTCTGTAGTAGTATGTAGTGATCTGTAGTAGTATGTAGTAGTGTGTAGTAGTCCATAGCAGTCTGTATTTACCGTGAGTAAGAGGGGATGGTGCCTTTTTCCGATAGGTCGGTTCCAGAGTAGGCTTCGACCCGGGAGCAAAGCCACTCCCACTTCCCCTGGTGCATCGTGTCCAGGACATGGACCACCTTAATCAATCAATCAACCAATCAAATAAATATGTTAATCAATCAATCAACCAATAAATCACTCAATCAACCGATCAACCGATCAATCGATCAACCAATCAATCAATCATTAATTCAATAAAATAATCAAACATCATCCAACCAATTACTCAAACAATAAATTAACCAAACAACCAAGCAATCAATCAACCCTAACCCTAACAACAACAACACGATAATAACAGGTACCTCGTTACATATTGTAGATTGATGTACCTCGTCACAAAGCACATATTGTAGATTATGTCATGTATATATTGTATATTGTACACTACCGGTCAACAGTTTTAGAACACCTCAAGGGTTTCTCTTTATTTTTACTATTTTCTACATTGTAGAATAATAGTGAATTGACTACAGGACTATTGACATATGGAATCAAGTAGTTACCAAAAAAGTGTTAAACAAATCAAAATATATTTTATATTTGAGATGGAAACTTTTAAAGTTTCTTCAAGTGCAGTCGCAAAAACCATCAAGAACAATGAAGAAACTGGCTCTCATGTGGACAACCACAGGAATGGAAGACCCAGAGTTACCTCCAAGTTCATTCGAGTTACCAGCCTCAGAAATTGCAGCCCAAATAAATGGTTCACAGAGTTCAAGTAACAGACACACCTCAACATTAACTGTTCAGAGGAGACTGTGTGAATCAGGCCTTCATGGTTGAATTGCTGCAAATAAACCCCTACTAAAGGACACCAATAATAAGAAGATACTTGCTTGGGTCAAGAGGGTTAGGGTTAGCCCTAACCCTAACACTTTTTCATAAAAACTTTGGCCAAGTCAGTAACCATGCCCACGTAAGCACAGATATTGTGGCAACATGATGGAACAACCCTCCAAGCGAGTGCATAAAGGACTGGTAACCGTGACGAGCGTCGTCATGGAAATGACCGGACCAAGGTGCAGCGTACACTTTTCTTTATTCTTTTTTTTTAAGTCGCCAACAAAACAATAAACAACATAAACGAACGTGAAGCTCCATAAGGCTATACATGCATTAAACGAAGACAACAACCCACAAATAAGACAACGATAGACAGCTGTCCCTGATTGAGAATCATACCCGGATAAAAACAAAGAACCAGAAAGCATAGACTTTCCCAACCGAGTCACACCCTGACCAAACAAACATAGAGAATAAAAGGATCTCTATGGTCAGGGTGTGACAGTAATGACATTTAGATTAGACCAGAAAGCTTGGAGTGGTGGCTACAAGTTGAAATGGTTGCAATTTAAATACAGACCAGCGTGACCGACAGCGTAAGCTGAATGTTATGAAATGGTAAGACCCTCTGAAACTAAACAGAGAAGAAGAACTCTAGACTAAGACATGCACCGCCTGCAGCTCTGCATGTAATGTAGTCTAGGAAACTCGCCCGAAGACGAGAAAATAAAATGTCCATCTCAACACTGTGCGTCTGATGTATCCAGTCTAATGAACACTCAGAGACAAAGATGCCTACTACAACTGAGGACATTGTGACCTCTAAGGCCAACCAGAGACTTACACAACCAGAGACTTTCTGTCGAACTATTCGTCACAGACGGATCGAGTAGTTTCAACAGAGAGACGACAGACAAAGACATCTAAGCGTAAATATATGTTGCACTTCTAAATCCGAATGAGCGGTTGTCAGGTTGCTAAATATTCATATATTTATAATAATAATAGTATTCATAATATTCATACTCATACAGTGAGCGTATCATTCAACTGTATGTACGATAGTTGCATTCCAATGTCTCTCCTTCTCCCGCTCTTTCTCTCCCCACCTCTTTCATTGTTTAACCAGCCGTCATATCGGGTTAGTCCACTAGGGACTTTTCATTCTGTAACCAGCCGTCATATCGGGTTAGTCCACTAGGGACATTTCATTGTGTAACCAGCCGTCATATCAGGTTAGTCCACTAGGGACATTTCATTGTGTAACCAGCCGTCATATCGGGTTAGTCCACTAGGGACTTTTCATTGTGTAACCAGCCGTCATATCGGGTTAGTCCACTAGGGACTTTTCATTGCATTATGTTAGTAATCAATTCAACCTAAGCTGTGTGTGTTTATGTATTTCTGTGTGATTGTTTAGTTAGTTAGTAGATAAATAATTAAGCCAATTTGTGTATCGCTGAATCATCATTTAGACTAGGATTTATGAAGTCAATGACTTTCAGAATGAGACTGATATGAGGTAATAACTAACACTTGCACTTACTTTGCTGATAGTTACCTTATTGAGGAAAAGTGTACTTACTATGACTGAGATATGTGGTTGTCTCACTTAGCTATCTTCAGATGAATGTACTAACTGTAAGTCAATCTGGATAAGAGTGTCTACTAAATGACAGGGTTAGGGTCAGCAGGTACCTCATCACAAAGCACGCTCAGGGAGCAGGTGTCTGATTGGCCAGAGATGTTGAGGTTGATTCTGATGTAGAATGAGTCTCCTGACGTCACCGTTCCCTCCGATAGATCCCTCTGCAGCCTCCGGTACCCTGACAGACACACACAGACACACAATAGATTGCACAATGTTTTTTATCTGTGTTTGAAGCCTGAGCGTAAAGTGAGGTGTCCAGGGTTAGGTTTAGGGTTAGTCCAGGTGGGTTAGGGTTAGTCTAGGTGTCCAGGGTTAGTCCAGGTGTCCAGGGTTAGGGTTAGTCCAGGTGTCCAGGGTTAGGGTTCGGGTTAGTCCAGGTGTCCAGGGTTAGGGTTAGTGGGTTAGGATTAGTCTAGGTGTCCAGGGTTAGTCCAGGTGTCCAGGGTTAGGGTTAGTCCAGGTGTCCAGGGTTAGGGTTAGTCCAGGTGTCCAGGGTTAGGGTTAGTCCAGGTGTCCAGAACAGATGCAGATAAAACCTCCACTACAATGCTGTTAGGGGATTTACAATGCTGTTAGGGGATTTACAATGGTGTTAGGGGATTTACAATGGTGTTAGGGGATTTACAATGCTGTTAGGGGATTCACAATACTGTTAGGGGATTTACAATGGTGTTAGGGGATTTACAATGGTGTTAGGGGATTTACAATGGTGTTAGGGGATTTACAATGCTGTTAGGGGATTCACAATACTGTTAGGGGATTTACAATGCTGTTAGGGGATTTACAATGCTGTTAGGGGATTTACAATGCTGTTAGGGGCTTTACAATGGTGTTAGGGGATTTACAATGCTGTTAGGGGATTTACAATGGTGTTAGGGGATGGTGCGTTTGCCTGTGTGTGTGTGTACGTTTACAGTGTAAGAACGTACCATCATAGTTGGCACGGTAGTGCAGTTGGATTGGTCCAGAGCAACGTTGCATCGTCCAATGGGCTTCCTCCTGGGTGCAGGTGTCCAACGAGATGCTCTGGTTCTCCCCGCGGATACAGCCCTCCAGCTGGACCAGCCAATGACAGAGAGGGAAGGGGAACAGAGCCATTAAGAAGACAGCTGTAGGTCCACTAATTCCTTATACGGAGCCCAGTCATTTTATTCAACATGCCAATATTATGGAATTTTCAATGGTTGTACTTTTTAAAAATTCCAATTTCAGTGTTTATAATACCTTAGGGTTAGGGTACCTCAGGGTACCTTAGGGTTAGGGTACCTTCGGGTACCTTAGGGTTAGGGTACCTTAGGGTACCTCAAGGTTAGGGTTCCTCAGGGTTAGGGTACCTTAGGGTTAGGGTACCTTAGGGTACCTCAAGGTTAGGGTTCCTCAGGGTTAGGGTACCTTAGGGTTAGGGTACCTAGGGTTAGGGTACCTTGGGGTTAGGGTACCTAGGGCACCTAGGGCACCTTAGGGTTAGGGTACCTTAGGGTTAGGGTACCTTAGGGTTAGTGTACCTTAGGGTTAGGGTTCCTTAGGGTTAGGGCACCTAGGGTACCTTAAGGTTAGGGCACCTTAGGGTTAGGGTACCTAGGGTACCTTAGGGTTAGGGTAACTCAGGGCTATGGTACCTTAGGGTTGGGGTTCCTCAGGGTTAGGGTAGCGTAGGGTTAGAGTACCTCAGGTTTACAGTATCTAGGGTACCTTAGGGTTAGGGCACCTTAGGGTTAGGGTACCTAGGGTACCTCAGGGTTAGGGTACCTCAGGGTTAGGGTACCTGGAGTACCTTAGTAGTTAGTGTGCATCACAGTGTATCTCACCAAAAGGAGGTGGTGGCCCTCCCGTAGCCCCGCCTTCTCAGCGCCGGACTCTGATTGGACAGACGACACAAAGATTCCACTGTCGTTACCACCAACCAGCGTGACATCAGCCAAAAGTTGGTCGCCTAGCAATGAAAGCTCCTGGACTGGCCGCAGAGAAGAGCTGACCCTCGAGAAGGAGGAGAGAGACGGACGGAAAGGCCTACACACACACACACACACATACACACACACACACACATACACACGCACATACATACATACACACACACATATACAAACACACATATACACACACACGTACACACACACACACACACGTACAAACATATGCGTACACACACACACACACACATATGCATTGACACACACACGCACATATACACACAAATACAAACACACACACACACACACACACACACACATATACAAACACACACACCCAACACACACGCACACACATACACACACAAATGTTAAGGTTTGTCATTTGTACATGAATGATTGTGTGTGTTTGTGAGAAGCTTCCATTAAAGAAAACGATCTGAGTTATATTAGATAGATAGCTTTGAAGAGATGATTGTGGACTACAGGAAAAAGAGGACCGAGCACACCCCCATTCTCATCGACGGGGCTGCAGTGGAGCAGGTTGAGAGCTTCAAGTTCCTTGGTGTCCACATCACCAACAAACTAACATGGTCCAAGCACACCAAGACAGTCGTGAAGAGGGCACGACAAAACCTATTCCCCCTCAGGAGACTGAAAAGATCCTCAGATCCTCAAAAGGTTCTAAAGGTTAAAGGTTATACAGCTGCACCATCGAGAGCATCCTGACTGATTGCATCACTGCCTCGTATGGCAACTGCTTGGCCTCCGACCGCAAGGCACTAGAGGGTAATGCGAACGGCCCAGTACATCACTGGGGCCAAGTTTCCTGCCATCCAGGACCTCTATACCAGGTGGTGTCAGAGGAAGGCCCTAAAATTGTCAAAGACTCCAGCCACCCTAGTCATAGACTGTTCTCTCTGCTACCGCAAAGCAAGAGGTACCGGAACATCTAGTCAAATGGCCACCCAGACTATTTGCATTGCCCCTCCCCCTCTTTACACCACTGCTACTCTCTGTTGTCATCTATGCATAGTCACGTTAATAACTCTACCTACATGTACATACTACCTCAACTAACCGGTGCCCCGGCACATTGACTCTGTATCAGTACCCCCCTGTATATAGCCTCCACATTATATATAGCCTCCACATTGACTCTGTATCAGTACCCCCTGTATATAGTCTCCACATTGACTCTGTACCGGTTCTTCTTGCCTAACCCTAACCCTAACCCTAGTAAAATAAAGGTAAACAAATAAGATGTGTTTTCTTAACAACAGTTTATGGTCAACAATATCAAAAGCTGCCCTAACCTTAACCATAACCCCTAACCTTAACCATAACCCCTAACCTTAACCATAACCCCTAACCTTAAGTTACCAGTTTCTTAACTGGTGCATGTGAATCAATTATTGGAAGAAGCAATTTCATACATTTCATAAAGATGCTCCTTATTAATCACATCAGACAAACAAATATACAATGCTCAAAAAAATAACGGGAACACTTAAACAACACAATGTAACTCCAAGTCAATCACACTTCTGTGAAATCAAACTGTCCACTTAGGAAGCAGCACTGATTGACAATACATTTCACATGCTGTTGTGCAAATGGAATAGACAGCAGGTGGAAATTATAGGCAATTAGCAAGACACCCCCAATAAAGGAGTGGTTCTGCAGTTGGTGACCACAGACCACTTCTCAGTTCCTATGCTTCCTGGCTGATGTTTTGGTCACTTTTGAATGCTGGCGGTGCTTTCACTCTAGTGGTAGCATGAGACGGAGTCTACAACCCACACAAGTGGCTCAGGTAGTGCAGGTCATCCAGGATGGCACATCAATGCGAGCTGTGTCAAGATGGTTTGCTGTGTCTGTCAGCGTAGTGTCCAGAGCATGGAGGCGCTACCAGGAGACAGGCCAGTACATCAGGAGACATGGAGGAGGCCGTAGGAGGGCAACAACCCAGCAGCAGGACCGCTACCTCCGCCTTTGTGCAAGGAGGAGCATAGCCAGAGCCCTGCAAAATGACCTCCAGCAGGCCACAAATGTGCATGTGTCTGCTCAAACGGTCAGAAACAGACTCTGTGAGGGTGGTATGAGGGCCCGACGTCCACATGTGGGTGTTGTGCTAACAGCCCAACACCGTGCAGGACGTTTGGCATTTGCCAGAGAACACCAAGATTGGCAAATTCGCCACTGGCACCCTGTGCTCTTCACAGATGAAAGCAGGTTCACACTGAGCACATGTGACAGATGTGACAGAGTCTGGAGACGCCGTGGAGAACGTTCTGCTGCCTGCAACATCCTCCAGCATGACCGGTTTGGCGGTGGGTCAGTCATGCTGTGGGGTGGCATTTCTTTGGGGGGCCGCATAGCCCGCCATGTGCTCGCCAGAGGTAGCCTGACTGCCATTAGGTACCGAGATGAGATCCTCAGACCCCTTGTGAGACCATATGCTGGTGCGGTTGGCCCTGGGTTCCTCCTAATGCAAGACAATGCTAGACCTCATGTGGCTGGAGTGTGTCAGCAGTTCCTGCAAGAGGAAGGCATTGATGGATGGCCCGCCCGTTCCCCAGACCTGAATCCAATTGAGCACATCTGGGACATCATGTCTTGCTCCATCCACCAATGCCACGTTGCACCACAGACTGTCCAGGAGTTGTCGGATGCTTTAGTCCAGGTCTGGGAGGAGATCCCTCAGGAGACCATCCGCCATCTCATCAGGAGCATGCCCAGGCGTTGTAGGGAGGTCATACAGGCACGTGGAGGCCACACACACTACTGAGCCTCATTTTGACTTGTTTTAAGGACATTACATCAAAGTTGGATCAGCCTGTAGTGTGGTTTTCCACTTTAATTTTGAGTGTCACTCCAAATCCAGACCTTCATGGGTTGATAAATTTGATTTCCATTGATAATTTTTGTGTGATTTTGTTGTCAGCACATTCAACTATGTAAAGAAAAAAGTATTTAATAAGAATATTTCATTAATTCAGATCTAGGATGTGTTATTTTTGTGTTCCCTTTATTTTTTTGAGCAGTGTATTTTAACATCATCCACATAAGAGTCACAGCAAAATCTTTTGTATGATCTCTTATATACTATTTTAGGCCCAGCATTTGGAACTTTTGCTTTCCTGAATATAGCCACTATATTGTGATCACTGCATCCAATGGGTATGGATAAAGCTTAAGAACAAGTTTTACAGTATTAGTAAAAATGTCATGAATAAATGTGGATGATCCTGTATGTCGTCTGGAGATAGAGAGGAGGACCAAGATGAGACGTGGTAAGTATTCGTCATTGTAATGGGAAAACTGAACACTACAAAACAAGCTAATTCACAATCGTGCTGACACAAACACTACACATAGACCATCACCCACAATGACAAAACAGGCTACCTAAATATGGTTCCCAATCAGAGACAACGACTAACACCTGCCTCTGATTGAGAACCATATCAGGCCAAACACAGAAACAGACAAACTAGACATACAACATAGAATGCCCACTCAGATCACACCCTGACCAAACAAAACCTATAAACATACAAAGCAAACTATGGTCAGGGTGTGACACTGTAGTGTTTGTTAAAACCCTGGTAGGTTGATTAACCTGTCTGGGATAAAGTGGGGCAAAAAAGTATTTAGTCAGCCACCAATTGTGCATGTTCTCCCACTTAAAAAGATGAGAGAGGCCTGTAATGTTCATCATAGGTACACTTCAACTATGACAGAGAAAATCTGAAAAAGAATCCAGAAAATCACATTGTAGGATTTTTAATGAATTTATTTGCAAATTATGGTGGAAAAGAAGTATTTATCTATTCATTACCTTTGACGAGCTTCTTCTGTTGACACTCCAATATGTCCCATAGACATCACAAATGGTCCTTTAATTCGATTAATTCCGTCCATATATCCAAAATGTCCAAAATGTCAATTTATTTGGAGCGTTTGATCCAGAAAAATACCGGTTCCAAGTCGCGCAACATGACTACAAAATGTCTAATAAGTAAGCTTTGTCCAAACATGTCAAACTACTTTCAAAATACAACTTTAGGTGTTTTTTTACGTAAATAATCGATACAATTGAAGATGATCTGTGTTCAATACCGGAGGAAAACAAAGTGGAGCGAGCTTTTCAGGTCACGCGCCTCTATCAAAGGTCACGCGCCTATATCACTTCTCTCTACCCTCATTCTGAACAGTGTTACTTCTTCAGTTATTAAAGGAAAAACCTCAACCAATTTCTAATAACTGCTGACATCCAGTGGAAGCGATAGGAACTGCAGGAAAGTCGATTAGAAATCTGGAATCCCATTGAAAACCCATTGAAATGAGAGTGACCTCAAAAAAATTAATCTGAACGCTTTGTCTTCTGGGGTTTGCCTGCCAAATAAGTTCTGTTATACTCACAGACATGATTCAAACAGTTTTAGAAACTTCAGAGTGTTTTCTATCCAATAGCTTCTGGGTCTGAGTAGCAGGCCGTTTACTTTGGACACGCTTTTCATCCAGACGTGAAAATACTGTCCAGACGCTTTTCATCCAGACGTGAAAATACTGTCCAGACGTGAAAATACTGTCCCTGTCCCTGTCCCTGTCCCAAAGAAGTTAATAACCTGAACCAGGTTACAGTGAGAAGCTTCCTCTTGAGCAGACAGCTTGATGAAAACCAGTCAATATTCAGATTCCCAAGGAAGTAGACCTCTGTTATATCACATACACTATGAAGCATTTCACACATATTATTTAGATACTGGCTGTATTCAGTGCATTCGGAAAATATTTAGAACCATTGACTTTTTCCACATTTTGTTATGTTACAGCCTTATTCTAAAATTGCTTAAATTGTTTTTTCCTCGTCAATCTTCACACAATAGCCCATAATGACAAAGCAAAAAAGGTTTTCAGACAAAAAATGTAAATATCACATTTACTTAAGTATTCAGACCTTTTACTCAGTACTTTGTTGAAGCACCTTTACCAGCGACTGCAGCCTCGAGGATTCTTGGGTATGACACTACAAGCTTGGCAAACCTATACTTGGGGGAGTTTCTCCCATTCTTCTGTGCAGATCCTCACAAGCGCTGTCAGGTTGGATGGGGAGCAAGTCTAGGCCACTCAAGGACATTCAGAGATATGTCCTGAAGCCACTCCTGTGTTGTCTTGGCTGTGTGCTTTGTTGGAAGGTGAACCTTTGCCCCATTCGGAGGTCCTTAGAGCTCTGGAGCAGGATTTCATCAATAATCTCTCTGTACTTTGCTCCGTTTATCTTTCCCTGAATCCTGACTAGTCTCCCAGTCCCTGCCGCTGAAAAACATCCCACAGCAGAATGCTTCCACCACGATGTGTCACTGTAGGGATGGTGCCCGGTTTCCTCCAGACGTGACACTTGGCATTCAGGCCAAAGAGTTCAATCTTGGTTTCATCAGACCAGAGAATCTTGTTTCTCATGGTCTGAGAGTCCTTTAGGTGTTTTTGGCAAACTCCAAACGGGCTGTGATGTGTATTTTACTGAGAAGTGGCTTCCATCTGGCCACTCTACAATAAAGGCCTAATTGGTGGAGTGTTGCAGAGATGGTTGTTCTTCTGGAAGGTTCTCCCATCTCCTCAGAGTGACCATCGGATTATTGGTCACCTACCTGACCAAGGCCCTTCTCCCCCGATTGCTCAGTTTGACTGGGCAGCCAGCTCTAGGAATAGTCTTGTTGGTTCCAAACTTTTTTTTCCATTTAAAAATGATGGGGATCTTGGGGATCTTTAATGCTGCAGACATTTTTTGGTACCATTCCCCAGATCTGTGCCTCGACACAATCCTTTCTCAGAGCTCTACGGACAATTCCTTTGACCTCATGGCTTGGTTTTTGCTCTAACATGCACTGTCAACTGTGGGATCTTATATAGACAGTTGTGTGCCTTTTCAAATCATGTCCAATCAATTGAATTTACCACAGGTGGACTCCAATCAAGTTGTAGAACATCTCAAGGTGATCAATAGAAACAGGAAGCACCTGAGCTCAATTTCGAATCTCATAGCAAAGGGTCTGAATACTGATGTAAATAAGCTATTTCTGTTATGTTTTTTATACATTTGCAAAAATGTCTAAAAACCTGTTTTCACTTTGTCATTATGGGGTATTGTGTGTAGATTGATGAGGTAAACAATTCATTTAATCCATTTTACAATAAGGCTGTAATGTATGAAATGCGGAAAAGGGGAAGGGATTTGAATACTTTCCGAAGGCACTGTATTGTTTAGATACTGACTGTTAGCACTTGGTGGCCTATAGCAACACCCCAAAAGAAAAGGCTTTAGATTTGCAAGGTGAACCTGCAACCACAACACTTCAATAACACTTGACGTAAGATATTCTCTAAGCATTACAGGGATATGGCTCTGAATATATACAGCAACACCTCCCCCATAAGCATTCCTGTCTCTTCTACAGATGTTATATCCTTGTATTGATACTGCTGTATCATCAAATGAATTATCTAAGTGAGTCTCAGAAATGGCTAATATATGAATGTTATCTGATGTTAGCAAGTTATTGATTTCATGAACCAGCTGGAATAAGTTCTTTCCTCTTCTGGCGCACACCTTCAGGATAGTTCTAGTAGAGGAAGATGTACTTTACTCTCAAGTTTTTGGCTCTTTCCAGAACAGCTACCTTGTCCTTGAACCTCAGGAACTTGACCACTATCAGCCTGGTTCTGTCATCTGGGCCAGTGGTGGGTTTTCCAGTCCTGTGGGCGTGCTCCACCTCAATCTTCCTGTGGTCCATCTTCAGTTTCTCCGAGATCATTTCCCTCACTTTGTCCTCATAGTCTACCCATGTCTCATGTGGAGATTATGCAATTCCACAATTCTGCAATTCCATCCACAACCAATTGGCAAACGTTCTGCACATTGAGAAACCATGTGACTAAACTGAATAAAAAGAAGAAGAAACTCTACTATGAAACAAAGATAAATGATATTAAGAACCATAATAAAAACCTATGGAGCACCTTAAATTAGGTTTTGGGCAAAAAGGCAAACTCAGCTCCATCATTCATTCAATCAGATGCCTCATTCGTCACAACCCACTGACATTGCCAATTAATTAACTTAGACATGACATGCTAGCAACAAACACTGACACTACATGTCCAAGTATAACTGATCCAACTATGAAAGACAAGCATTGTAATTTTGACAATGTCTGACAACTTGGATGGAAAATGACTGAGGATAATAGCGGATGATTTTGCCACTCCTGTTTGCCATAGGGTTAGGGTTAGGATTAGGGTTAGGGTTCTTCAATCTAAGCCTACTAGAAAGTGTGTGCCCTCAGGCCTGGAGGGAAGCAAAAGTAATTCTGCTCCCCTTTTACCAACCCTTTTGGAAAAATGTGTTTTTGACCAGATACAATTATTTTTTACTGGAAACAAATTGACAACAGACTTTCAGCCCACATATAGGGAAGGACATTCAACAAGTGTTACACACTTACACAAATTACTGGTGGGTGGCTGAGAGAAATTGATGATAAAAAGATTGGGGTGGCTGTTTTGTTAGACTTCAACGGCTTTTAACAATATTGATCATAGTCTTCTACTGGAAAAACATATGTGTTATGGCTTATGGTGGCTTATGGTGTTATGGCTTTACACTCTGTCTTCTTAACAACACTATCAACAAGGCAGGTCCTACAGGCCCTAGTTTCTACCTTCTTAACAACACTATCAACAAGGCAGGTCCTACAGGCCCTAGTTCCTACCTTCTTAACAACACTATCAACAAGGCAGGTCCTACAGGCCCTAGTTTCTACCTTCTTAACAACACTATCAACAAGGCAGGTCCTACAGGCCCTAGTTTCTACCTTCTTAACGACACTATCAACAAGTTAGGTCCTACAGGCCCTAGTTTCTACATTCTTAACAACACTATCAACAAGGCAGGTCCTACAGGCCCTAGTTTCTACCTTCTTAACGACACTATCAACAAGGCAGGTCCTACAGGCCCTAGTTTCTACCTTCTTAACGACACTATCAACAAGGCAGGTCCTATTCCACAGTACTACATAGAGCCATGACTACATGGAACTCTATTCCACAGTACTACATAGAGCCATGACTACATTGAACTCTATTCCACAGTACTACATAGAGCCATGACTACATGGAACTCTATTCCACAGTACTACATAGAGCCATGACTACATGGAACTCTATTCCACAGTACTACATAGAGCCATGACTACATGGAACTCTATTCCACAGTACTACATAGAGCCATGACTACATTGAACTCTATTCCACAGTACTACATAGAGCCATGACTACATGGAACTCTATTCCACAGTACTACATAGAGCCATGACTACATGGAACTCTATTCCACAGTACTACATAGAGCCATGACTACATGGAACTCTATTCCACAGTACTACATAGAGCCATGACTACATGGAACTCTATTCCACAGTACTACATAGAGCCATGACTACATGGAACTCTATTCCACAGTACTACATAGAGCCATGACTACATGGAACTCTATTCCACAGTACTACATAGAGCCATGACTACATGGAACTCTATTCCGCATCAGGTAACTGATGCAGCAGTAGAATCAGATTAAAAAACAGATACAAATAAATGTCTCTGTGAATAGACACACACACACACACACACACACACACACAAAACACGCACACACACACAAAACACACACACAGGCTAACGCACTCTACACATGTACACTGTAATATTGTTGTATAGTGGTTTTATACATGTTGTATTGTAGATATGTAGTGGTGTAATAATGTTATATAATGTACTGTTTTATCTTTAGTATTAATGTAAGTGCCTTAATGTGTTTGGACCCCAGGAAGAGTAGCTGCTGCCTTGGCAACAGCTAATGGGGATCCATAATAAACCCCAGGAAGAGTAGCTGCTGCCTTGACAACAGCTAATGGGGATCCATAATAAACCCCAGGAAGAGTAGCTGCTGCCTTGGCAACAGCTAATGGGGATCCATAATAAACCCCAGGAAGAGTAGCTGCTGCCTTGGCAACAGCTAATGGGGATCCATAATAAACCCCAGGAAGAGTAGCTGCTGCCTTGGCAACAGCTAATGGGGATCCATAATAAACCCCAGGAAGAGTAGCTGCTGCCTTGGCAACAGCTAATGGCGAACCCTATTAATTACAAATACAAATACAATGTTGTTTTGCCATGATTGTCCCACTAGATAATCTGATTTCTCCATCATTGTTATCATAGATTCACATGCAGAACTGATGTCCTCTCTCAGTGATTTACAGTTTGCTGTCATCTTGCCGTTCTCCTGTTTAACTGTTTCAACTCATTGAGCTGACCCTGGGAGAACTGCAAACTGTTCGTCTTTTATTAGTTGAATCCACCAGTATTTGGACACTTAAAGTTATTTTCTTGTTGTTGTAACAACTGCTTGTGTAACTTTTTTTGTTCATTTAAAAGATCCTTCACCTGTGATAGAGAGACACCACAGCCGTCAATGGTACTCCTGCCGGCTTTGGTCTTTGTCATGGTAACAACGTACATAGGATACGCTGTTACCCCTCTCAGTTCCAAACTGGACAGGTTACTCCTCTCCTCTCAGTTCCAGACAGGACAGGTTATACTGTTACCCCTCTCAGTTCCAGACAGGACAGGATACGCTGTTACCCCTCTCAGTTCCAGACAGGACAGGTTACGCTGTTACCCCTCTCAGTTCCAGACAGGACAGGATACGCTGTTACCCCTCTCAGTTCCAGACAGGACAGGTTATACTGTTACCCCTCTCAGTTCCAGACAGGACAGGTTATGCTGTTACTCCTCTCAGTTCCAGACAGGACAGGTTACGCTGTTACCCCTCTCAGTTCCAGACAGGACAGGTTATACTGTTACCCCTCTCAGTTCCAGACAGGACAGGTTATGCTGTTACCCCTCTCAGTTCCAGACCGGACAGGTTATGCTGTTACCCCTCTCAGTTCCAGACCGGACAGGTTATGCTGTTACCCCTCTCAGTTCCAGACCGGACAGGTTATGCTGTTACCCCTCTCAGTTTCAGACAGGACAGGTTACGCTGTTACCCCTCTCAGTTCCAGACAGGACAGGATATACTGCTACTCCTCTCCTCTCAGTTCCAGACTGGACAGGTTATACTGTTTCTCCTCTCAGTTCCAGACAGGACAGGTTATACTGTTACTCCTCTCAGTTCCAGACAGGACAGGTTATGCTGTTACTCCTCTCAGTTCCAGACAGGACAGGTTATACTGCTACTCCTCTCCTCTCAGTTCCAGACAGGACAGGTTATACTGTTACTCCTCTCAGTTCCAGACAGGACAGGATACGCTGTTACCCCTCTCAGTTCCAGACAGGACAGGTTACGCTGTTACCCCTCTCAGTTCCAGACAGGACAGGATACGCTGTTACCCCTCTCAGTTCCAGACAGGACAGATTATACTGTTACCCCTCTCAGTTCCAGACAGGACAGGTTATGCTGTTACTCCTCTCAGTTCCAGACAGGACAGGTTACGCTGTTACCCCTCTCAGTTCCAGACAGGACAGGTTATACTGTTACCCCTCTCAGTTCCAGACAGGACAGGTTATGCTGTTACCCCTCTCAGTTCCAGACCGGACAGGTTATGCTGTTACCCCTCTCAGTTCCAGACCGGACAGGTTATGCTGTTACCCCTCTCAGTTCCAGACCGGACAGGTTATGCTGTTACCCCTCTCAGTTTCAGACAGGACAGGTTACGCTGTTACCCCTCTCAGTTCCAGACAGGACAGGATATACTGCTACTCCTCTCCTCTCAGTTCCAGACTGGACAGGTTATACTGTTACTCCTCTCAGTTCCAGACCGGACAGGTTATACTGTTTCTCCTCTCAGTTCCAGACAGGACAGGTTATACTGTTACTCCTCTCCTCTCAGTTCCAGACAGGACAGGTTATACTGTTACTCCTCTCAGTTCCAGACAGGACAGGTTATACTGTTACTCCTCTCAGTTCCAGACAGGACAGGTTATACTGCTACTCCTCTCCTCTCAGTTCCAGACAGGACAGGTTATACTGTTACTCCTCTCAGTTCCAGACAGGACAGGTTATACTGTTACTCCTCTCAGTTCCAGACGGGACAGGTTACACTGTTACTCCTCTCAGTTCCAGACAGGACAGGTTTTACTGTTACTCCTCTCAGTTCCAGACAGGACAGGTTATACTGTTACTCCTCTCAGTTCCAGACAGGACAGGTTATACTGTTACTCCTCTCAGTTCCAGACAGGACAGGTTATACTGTTACTCCTCTCAATTCCAGACAGGACAGGTTATACTGTTACTCCTCTCAGTTCCAGACAGGACAGGTTTTACTGTTACTCCTCTCAGTTCCAGACAGGACAGGTTATACTGTTACTCCTCTCAGTTCCAGACAGGACAGGTTTTACTGTTACTCCTCTCAGTTCCAGACAGGACAGGTTATACTGTTACTCCTCTCAGTTCCAGACAGGACAGGTTATACTGTTACTCCTCTCAGTTCCAGACAGGACAGGTTATACTGTTACTCCTCTCAGTTCCAGACAGGACAGGTTATACTGTTACTCCTCTCAGTTCCAGACAGGACAGGTTATACTGTTACTCCTCTCAGTTCCAGACAGGACAGGTTATACTGTTACTCCTCTCAGTTCCAGACAGGACAGGTCGCAGGGAAGATTGAAAACAATAAGAAACAGCAGGGATCTTGACAGCCAAAAGCCCCGGCCAATCCGTGGTCCCAGCCACAATGGCTAACAGTGTTGCGGGCATCGTTCAAGCAGTCAAGAAAACCCCGCTAGCTTGATAGGCAGCTAGCTAGCAACTAGGCACTTAACAGCTCCTCAGACCTGGCCTTGGTCGGCAGGATCACTGGACAGATAGTAGTGGTCCCAGCAACTGATGCTGACCACGTCACGGGATCCAAACTCTTAAGGTAGCTAGCTAGTAACCACACTTTTTCAATGGAATTTTCTACAATAACACTCTCCCTCGTTCCGCGTTCAACTGGAAGTGACGAGCGCCGCCTCTGGACGTAAAAACAGTAGATGAGGGGGGTAAGATACACTAGGGGGTGTGTGTGAGTGTGTGTGTGTGTGTGTGTTGGTGGGTGTGAGGGGGGGGGGGGGGGTGTACCTCTCCAGGGACAGTTTCCTGAAAATGTTGTTGACGGTCTCCAGGTCGTAGGAATCTAAACATTCTGACTGATGGGAGGAGGAGGAGGAGTGGAGCGAGGGAGGACCACGTGTTTCCATTTCCTCATCTGGACGGAGAGAGGGGGAGGGAGAGGGATGATTAGAGGGGTATAGGGTCTACAGGTATACAGTATGGGGCTGTAGGGTATAGGGTCTACAGTATGGGGCAGTAGGGTATAGGGTCTAGAGGTATACAGTATGGGGCAGTAGGGTATAGGGTCTACAGGTATACAGTATGGGGCTGCAGGGTATAGGGTCTAAAATATGGGACTGTAGGGTATAAAGTCTATAGGTATACAGTATGGGGCAGTAGGGTATAGGGTCTATAGGTATACAGTATGGGGCTTTAGGGTAGAGGGTCTACAGGTATACAGTATGGAGCAGTAGGGTATAGGGTCTACAGTATGGGGCAGTAGGGTATAGGGTCTACAGTATGGGGCTGTAGGATATAGGGTCTATAGGTATACAGTATGGGACTGTAGGGTATAGGGTCTATAGGTCTACAGTATGGGGCTGTAGGATATAGGGTCTACAGGTATACAGTATGGGACTGTAGGGTATAGGGTCTACAGTATGGGGCAGTAAGGTATAGGATCTATAGGTATACAGTATGGGGCTTTAGGGTAGAGGGTCTACAGGTATACAGTATGGGGCAGTAGGGTATAGGGTCTACAGTATGGGGCAGTAGGGTATAGGGTCTAGAGGTATACAGTATGGGGCAGTAGGGTATAGGGTCTATAGGTCTACAGTATGGGGCAGTAGGGTATAGGGTCTACAGTATGGGGCTGCAGGGTATAGGGTCTACAATATGGGATTGTAGGGTATAGGGTCTACAGGTATACAGTATGGGGCAGTAGGGTATAGGGTCTATAGGTCTACAGTATGGGGCAGTAGGGTATAGGGTCTACAGGTATACAGTATGGGACTGTAGGGTATAGGGTCTAGAGTATGGGGATGCAGATAGGGTCTACAATATGGGATTGTAGGGTATAGGGTCTAGAGTATGGGGCTGTAGGGTATAGGGTCTAGAGTATGGGGCTGCAGGGTATAGGGTATACAGTATGGGACTGTAGGTATAGGGTCTACAATATGGGACCGTAGGGTATAGGTTACATAGGTATACAGTATGGGACTGTAGGGTATAGGGTCTATAGGTATACAGTATGGGGCTGTAGGGTATAGGGTCTACAGTATGGGGCTGTAGGATATAGGGTCTATAGGTCTACAGTATGGGGCAGTAGGGTATAGGGTCTACAGTATGGGGCTGCAGGGTATAGGGTCTACAATATGGGATTGTAGGGTATAGGGTCTACAGGTATACAGTATGGGGCAGTAGGGTATAGGGTCTATAGGTCTACAGTATGGGGCAGTAGGGTATAGGGTCTACAGGTATACAGTATGGGACTGTAGGGTATAGGGTCTAGAGTATGGGGATGCAGGGTATAGGGTCTACAATATGGGATTGTAGGGTATAGGGTCTAGAGTATGGGGCTGTAGGGTATAGGGTCTAGAGTATGGGGCTGCAGGGTATAGGGTATACAGTATGGGACTGTAGGTATAGGGTATAGAGTATGGGGCTGTAGGGTATAGGGTCTACAATATGGGACCGTAGGGTATAGGGTACATAGGTATACAGTATGGGACTGTAGGGTATAGGGTCTATAGGTATACAGTATGGGGCTGTAGGGTATAGGGTCTACAGTATGGGGCTGTAGGATATAGGGTCTATAGGTATACAGTATGGGACTGTAGGGTATAGGGTCTATAGGTATACAGTATGGGGCTGTAGGGTATAGGGTCTACAGTATGGGGCTGTAGGATATAGGGTCTATAGGTATACAGTATGGGACTGTAGGGTATAGGGTCTATAGGTCTCCAGTATGGGGCTGTAGGATATAGGGTCTACAGGTATACAGTATGGGACTGTAGGGTATAGGGTCTCTAGGTATACAGTATGGGGCTGTAGGGTATAGGGTCTACAGTATGGGGCAGTAGGGTATAGGGTCTATAGGTATACAGTATGGGGCTTTAGGGTAAGAGGGTCTACAGGTATACAGTATGGGGCTTTAAGGTATAGGGTCTACAGTATGGGGCAGTAAGGTATAGGATCTATAGGTATACAGCATGGGGCTGTAGGGAATAGGGTCTATAGGTATACAGTATGGGGCAGTAGGGTATAGGGTCTACAGTATGGGGCTGCAGGGTATAGGGTCTACAATATGGGATTGTAGGGTATAGGGTCTATAGGTATACAATATGGGACTGTAGGGTATATGGTCTATAGTAAGGGACAGTAGGGCTATAGTGTCTACAGTATGGGGCAGTAGGGTATAGGGTCTATAGGTATACAGTTTTGGGATGTAGGGAATAGGGTCTATAGGTATACAGTATGGGGCAATAGGGTATAGGGTCTAGAGTATGGGGCTGCAGGGTATAGGGTCTATAGGTATACAGTATGGGTCTGTAGGGTATAGGGTCTACAGTATGGGGCAGTAGGGTATAGGGTCTACAGGTATACAGTATGGGTCTGTAGGGTATAGGGTCTACAGTATGGGGCAGTAGGGTATAGGGTCTATAGGTATACAGTATGGGTCTGTAGGGTAGAGGGTCTACAGGTATACAGTATGGGGCAGTAGGGTATAGGGTCTAGAGGTATACAGTATGGGGCTGTAGGGTAGAGGGTCTACAGGTATACAGTATGGAGCAGTAGGGTATAGGGTCTACAGTATGGGACTGTAGGGTATAGGGTCTATAGGTATACCTTTATGGGGCAGTAGGGTATAGGGTCTACAGGTATACAGTATGGGGCTTTAGGGTATAGGGTCTACAGTATGGGGCAGTAGGGTATAGGGTCTATAGGTATACAGTATGGGGCTGTAGGGTATAGGGTCTATATTATGGGGCGGTAGGGTATAGGGTCTAGAGTATGGGGCTGCAGGGTATAGGGTCTATAGGTATACAGTATGGGACTGTAGGGTATAGGGTCTATAGGTATACAGTTTGGGGCTGTAGGGAATAGGGTCTACAGGTATACAGTATGGGGCAGTAGTGTATAGGGTCTATAGGTATACAGTATGGGGCAGTAGGGTTTAGGGTCTACAGGAATACAGTATGGGACTGTAGGGTATAGGGTCTAGAGAATGGGGCTACAGGGTATAGGGTCTACAATATAGGACTGTAGGGTATAAAGTCTATAGGTATACAGTACAGTATGGGACTGTAGGGTATAGGGTCTATAGTTATACCTTTATGGGGCTTTAGGGTATAGGGTCTACAGTATGGGGCAGTAGGGTATAGGGTCTATAATTTGGGGCTGTAGGGTATAGGGTCTATAGTTTGGGGCTGTAGGGTATAAGGTCTATAAAATGGGGCTGTAGGGTATAGGGTCCATAGTTTGGGGCTGTAAGGTATAGAGCCTACAGTATGGGGCTGTAGGGTATAGGACATCTACAGTCTCAGGTACCTTACCATAATCCATGTTGTCTACACACTCATATTCAAAGTCACAGAGGCTGAAACAGAGAAGGAAAAATGTAGTCAGAAGTTTGAAACCTTTTTCCAATGTATTGGGTGTAGGGTAAAGGGTGTAGGGTAAAGGGTATAGGGTAAATGGTGTAGGGTAAAGGGTGTAGGGTATAGGGTGTAGCGTAAATGGTGTAGGGTAAAGGGTGTAGGGTAAAGGGTGTAGGGTAAAGGGTATAGGGTAAATGGTGTAGGGTAAAGGGTGTAGGGTATAGGGTGTAGCGTAAATGGTGTAGGGTAAAGGGTGTAGTGTAAAGGGTGTAGGGTAAAGGGTATAGGGTAAATGGTGTAGGGTAAAGGGTGTAGGGTAAAGGGTGTAGGGTAAATGGTGTAGGGTAAAGGGTGTAGGGTAAAGGGTGTAGGGTGTAGGGTAAAGGGTGTAGCGTAAATGGTGTAGGGTAAAGGGTGTAGGGTAAAGGGTGTAGTGTAAAGAGTGTAGGGTAAAGGGTATAGGGTAAAGGGTGTAGTGTAAAGGGTGTAGGGTAAAGGGTATAGGGTAAATGGTGTAGGGTAAAGGGTGTAGGGTAAAGGGTGTAGGGTAAAGGGTTTAGGGTAAAGGGTGTAGCGTAAATGGTGTAGGGTAAAGGGTGTAGGGTAAAGGGTGTAGTGTAAAGGGTGTAGGGTAAAGGGTATAGGGTAAATGGTGTAGGGTAAAGGGTGTAGGGTAAAGGGTGTAGTGTAAAGGGTGTAGGGTAAAGGTTGTAGGGTAAATGGTGTAGGGTAAAGGGTGTAGGGTAAAGGGTGTAGTGTAAAGGGTGTAGGGTAAAGGGTATAGGGTAAATGGTGTAGGGTAAAGGGTGTAGGGTAAAGGGTGTAGTGTAAAGGGTGTAGGGTAAAGGGTGTAGGGTATAGGGTGTAGGGTAAAGGGGATAGGGTAAAGGGTGTAGGGTAAAGGGTGTAGCGTAAAGGGTGTAGGGTAAAGGGTGTAGGGTATAGGGTGTAGGGTAAAGGGGATAGGGTAAAGGGTGTAGGGTAAAGGGTGTAGCATAAATGGTGTAGGGTAAAGGGTGTAGGGTAAAGGGTATAGGGTAAAGGGTGTAGGGTAAAGGGTGTAGGGTAAAGGGTGTAGGGTAAATGGTGTAGGGTAAAGGGTGTAGGGTAAAGGGTGTAGTGTAAAGGGTGTAGGGTAAAGGGTATAGGGTAAATGGTGTAGGGTAAAGGGTAAAGGGTGTAGTGTAAAGGGTGTAGGGTAAAGGGTGTAGGGTATAGGGTGTAGGGTAAAGGGGATAGGGTAAAGGGTGTAGGGTAAAGGGTGTAGCATAAATGGTGTAGGGTAAAGGGTGTAGTGTAAAGGATGTAGCATAAATGGTGTAGGGTAAAGGGTGTAGGGTAAAGGGTATAGGGTAAAGGGTGTAGGGTAAAGGGTATAGGGTTAAGGGTATAGTGTAAAGGGTGTAGGGAAAAGGGTGTAGCGTAAATGGTGTAGGGAAAAGGGTATAGGGTAAAGGGTGTAGGGTAAAGGGTGTAGGGTAAATGGTGTAGGGAAAAGGGTATAGGGTAAAGGGTGTAGGGTAAAGGGTGTAGCGTAAATGTGGAGGGGTAAAGGGTATAGGGTAAAGGGTGTAGTGTAAAGGGTGTAGCGTAAAGGGTGTAGGGTAAAGGGTAAAGGAAGAAGGGTGTAGTGTATAGGTTAAAGGGTGTGAAGTGTTTAGGGTGAAGTGTTTAGGGTGTAGGGTGAAGTATTTAGGGTCTAGGGTGAAGTATTTATGGTGTAGGGTGAAGTGTTTAGGGAGTAGGCTGAAGTGTTTAGGGTGTAGGGAGTAGGGTGAAGTGTTTAGGGTGTAGGGTGAAGTGTTTAGGGAGTAGGGTGAAGTGTTTAGGGAGTAGGGTGAAGTGTTTAGGGAGTAGGGTGAAGGGTTTAGGGTGTAGGGTGAAGTGTTTAGGGTGTAGGGTGAAGTGTTTAGGGTGTAGTGTGCAGTGTTTAGGGTGTAGGGAGTAGGGTGAAGTGTTTAGGGTATAGGGTAAAGGGTGTAGGGCATAGGGTAAAGGGTGTAGGCTAAATGGTTTAGGGTGTAGGGTGAAGTGTTTAGGGTGTAGGGTGACGTGTTTAGGGTGTAGGGAGTAGGGTGAAGTGTTTAGGGTGTGAAGCGTTTAGGGTGTGAAGTGTTTAGGGTGTCGTTTTTAGGGTGTAGGGTGAAGTGTTTACGGTGTAGGGTGAAGTGTTTAGGGTGTAGGGAGAATTGTTCAGGGTGTAGGGTGAAGTGTTTTGGGTGTAGGGAGAATTGTTTAGGGTGTAGGGAGTAGGGTGAAGTATTTAGGGTGTAGGGTGTAGGGTGAAGTGTTTAGGGTGTAGGGGGTAGGGTGAAGTGTTTATGATATAGGGTATAGGGTGTAGGGTGTAGGGTAAAGGGTGTAGGGTAAATGGTTTAGGGTATAGGGAAAAGGGTGTAGGGTAAAGGGTGTAGGGTAAATGGTTTAGGGTAAAGGGTATAGGGTAAAGGGTGTAGGGTATAGGGTAAATGGTTTAGGGTGTAGGGTGACGTGTTTAGGGTGTAGGGAGTAGGGTGAAGTGTTTAGGGTGTAGGGGTTAGGGTAAAGGGTGTAGGGTAAATGGTTTAGGGTATAGGGAAAAGGGTGTAGGGTAAAGGGTGTAGGGTAAATGGTTTAGGGTAATGGGTGTAGGGTAAATGGTTTAGGGTAAAGGGTATAGGGTAAAGGGTATAGGGTAAAGGGTGTAGGGTAAATGGTTTAGGGTGTAGGGTGACGTGTTTAGGGTGTAGGGAGTAGGGTGAAGTGTTTAGGGTGTAGGGGTTAGGGTGAAGTGTTTAGGATGTTGGGTGAAGTGTTTAGGATGTGAAATGTTTAGGGTGTGAAGTGTTTAGGGTGTAGTGTTTATGGGTTTAGGGTGAAGTGTTTAGGGTTCAGGGTGAAGTGTTGAGGGTGTAGGGTGAAGTGTTTCGGGTTAGGGAGAATTGTTTAGGGTGTAGGGTGTAGGGTGAAGTGTTTTGGGTGTAGGAAGAATTGTTTAGGGTGTAGGGAGTAGGGTGAAGTGTTTAGGGTGTAGGGTGAAGTGTTTGGGGAGTAGGGTGAAGTGTTTAGGGTGTAGGGAGTAGGGTGAAGTGTTTAGGGTGTAGGGAGTAGGGTGAAGTGTTTAGGGTGTAGGGTGAAGTGATTAGGGAGTAGGGTGAAGTGTTTAGGGTGTAGGGTGAAGTGTTTAGGGTGTAGGGAGTAGGGTGAAGTGTTTAGGGTGTAGGGTGAAGTGTTTAGGGTGTAGGGTGAAGTGTTTAGGGTGTAGGGTGAAGTGTTTAGGGTGTAGGGTGAAGTGTCTAGGGTGTAGGGTGAAGTGTCTAGGGTGTAGGGAGTAGGGTGAAGTATTTAGGGTGTAGGGTGAAGTGTTTAGGGTGTAGGGAGTAGGGTGAAGTGTTTAGGGAGTAGGGTGAAGTGTTTATGGTATAGGGTAAAGGGTGTAGAGTATAGGGTATAGGGTGTAGGGTAAATGGTTTAGGGTATAGGGTAAAGGGTTTAGGGTAAAGGGTGTAGGGTATAGAGTGTAGGGTAAATGGTTTAGGGTATAGGGTAAAGGGTGTAGGGTATAGGGTAAAGGGTGTAGGGTAAATTGTTTAGGGTGTAGGGTGACGTGTTTAGGGTGTAGGGAGTAGGGTGAAGTCTTTAGGGTGTAGGGGTTAGGGTGAAGTGTTTAGGATGTTGGGTGAATTGTTTAGGATGTGAAGTGTTTAGGGTGTGAAGTGTTTAGGGTGTAGGGTTTAGGGTGAAGTGTTTAGGGTGTAGGGTGAAGTGTTTAGGGTGTAGGGTGAAGTGTTTTGGGTGTAGGGAGAATTGTTTAGGGTGTAGGGTGTAGGGTGAAGTGTTTCGGGTGTAGGAAGAATTGTTTAGGGTGTAGGGAGTAGGGTGAAGTATTTAGGGTGTAGGGTGAAGTATTTAGGGTGTAGGGTGAAGTGTTTAGGGAGTAGGGTGAAGTGTTTAGGGTGTAGGGAGTAGGGTGAAGTGTTTAGGGAGTAGGGTGAAGTGTTTAGGGTGTAGGGTGAAGTGTTTAGTGTGTAGGGTGAAGTGTTTAGGGTGTAGGGTGAAGTGTTTAGGGAGTAGGGTGAAGTGTTTAGGGAGTAGGGTAAAGGGTGTAGGGTAAATGGTTTAGGGTATAAGGAAAAGGGTGTAGGGTAAAGGGTGTAGGGTATAGGGTGTAGGGTAAATGGTTTAGGGTAAAGGGTATAGGGTAAAGGGTGTAGGGTATAGGGTAAAGGTGTAGGGTGAAGTCTTTAGGGTGTAGGGGTTAGGGTGAAGTGTTTAGGATGTTGGGTGAAGTGTTTAGGATGTGAAGTGTTTAGGGTGTGAAGTGTTTAGGGTGTAGTGTTTAGGGTTTAGGGTGAAGTGTTTAGGGTGTAGGGTGAAGTGTTTAGGGTGTAGGGTGAAGTGTTTCGGGTGTAGGAATAATTGTTTAGGGTGTAGGGTGTAGGGTGAAGTGTTTCGGGTGTAGGAAGAATTGTTTAGGGTGTAGGGAGTAGGGTGAAGTATTTAGGGTGTAGGGTGAAGTATTTAGGGTGTAGGGTGAAGTGTTTAGGGAGTAGGGTGAAGTGTTTAGGGTGTAGGGAGTAGGGTGAAGTGTTTAGGGAGTAGGGTGAAGTGTTTAGGGAGTAGGGTGAAGTGTTTAGGGTGTAGGGAGTAGGGTGAAGTGTTTAGGGAGTAGGGTGAAGTGTTTAGGGTGTAGGGTGAAGTGTTTAGTGTGTAGGGTGAAGTGTTTAGGGTGTAGGGTGAAGTGTTTAGGGAGTAGGGTGAAGTGTTTAGGGAGTAGGGTAAAGGGTGTAGGGTAAATGGTTTAGGGTATAAGGAAAAGGGTGTAGGGTAAAGGGTGTAGGGTATAGGGTGTAGGGTAAATGGTTTAGGGTAAAGGGTATAGGGTAAAGGGTGTAGGGTATAGGGTAAAGGTGTAGGGTGAAGTCTTTAGGGTGTAGGGGTTAGGGTGAAGTGTTTAGGATGTTGGGTGAAGTGTTTAGGATGTGAAGTGTTTAGGGTGTGAAGTGTTTAGGGTGTAGTGTTTAGGGTTTAGGGTGAAGTGTTTAGGGTGTAGGGTGAAGTGTTTAGGGTGTAGGGTGAAGTGTTTCGGGTGTAGGAATAATTGTTTAGGGTGTAGGGTGTAGGGTGAAGTGTTTCGGGTGTAGGAAGAATTGTTTAGGGTGTAGGGAGTAGGGTGAAGTATTTAGGGTGTAGGGTGAAGTATTTAGGGTGTAGGGTGAAGTGTTTAGGGAGTAGGGTGAAGTGTTTAGGGTGTAGGGAGTAGGGTGAAGTGTTTAGGGAGTAGGGTGAAGTGTTTAGGGTGTAGGGTGAAGTGTTTAGTGTGTAGGGTGAAGTGTTTAGGGTGTAGGGTGAAGTGTTTAGGGAGTAGGGTGAAGTGTTTAGGGAGTAGGGTAAAGGGTGTAGGGTAAATGGTTTAGGGTATAAGGAAAAGGGTGTAGGGTAAAGGGTGTAGGGTATAGGGTGTAGGGTAAATGGTTTAGGGTAAAGGGTATAGGGTAAAGGGTGTAGGGTATAGGGTAAAGGGTGTAGGGTAAATGGTTTAGGGTGTAGGGTGACGTGTTTAGGGTGTAGGGAGTAGGGTGAAGTGTTTAGGGTGTAGGGGTTAGGGTGTAGTGTTTATGGGTTTAGGGTGAAGTGTTTAGGGTTCATGGTGAAGTGTTGAGGGTGTAGGGTGAAGTGTTTCGGGTTAGGGAGAATTGTTTAGGGTGTAGGGTGTAGGGTGAAGTGTTTCGGGTGTAGGGAGTAGGGTGAAGTGTGTAGGGTGTAGGGTGAAGTGTTTAGGGAGTAGGGTGAAGTGTTTAGGGTGTAGGGAGTAGGGTGAAGTGTTTAGGGTGTAGGGTGAAGTGTTTAGGGTGTAGGGTGAAGTGTTTAGGGAGTAGGGTGAAGTGTTTAGGGTGTAGGGAGTAGGGTGAAGTGTTTAGGGTGTAGGGTGAAGTGTTTAGGGTGTAGGGTGAAGTGTTTAGGGTGTAGGGTGAAGTGTTTAGGGTGTAGGGTGAAGTGTCTAGGGTGTAGGGTGAAGTGTCTAGGGTGTAGGGTTAAGTGTTTCGGGTGTAGGGAGAATTGTTTAGGGTGTAGGGTGAAGTGTTTAGGGTGTAGGGAGTAGGGTGAAGTGTTTAGGGAGTAGGGTTAAGTGTTTATGGTATAGGGTAAAGGGTGTAGAGTATAGGGTGTAGGGTAAAGGGTGTAGGGTAAATGGTTTAGGGTATAGGGTAAAGGGTTTAGGGTAAAGGGTGTAGGGTATAGGGTGTAGGGTAAATGGTTTAGGGTATAGGGTAAAGGGTGTAGGGTATAAGGTAAAGGGTGTAGGGTAAATGGTTTAGGGTATAGGGTGTAGGGTGACGTGTTTAGGGTGTAGGGAGTAGGGTGAAGTCTTTAGGGTGTAGGGGTTAGGGTGAAGTGTTTAGGATGTTGGGTGAAGTGTTTAGGATGTGAAATGTTTAGGGTGTGAAGTGTTTAGGGTGTAGTGTTTAGGGTTTAGGGTGAAGTGTTTAGGGTGTAGGGTGAAGTGTTTAGGGTGTAGGGTGAAGTGTTTCGGGTGTAGGGAGAATTGTTTAGGGTGTAGGGTGTAGGGTGAAGTGTTTTGGGTGTAGGAAGAATTGTTTAGGGTGTAGTGAGTAGGGTGAAGTATTTAGGGTGTAGGGTGAAGTATTTAGGGTGTAGGGTGAAGTGTTTAGGGAGTAGGGTGAAGTGTTTAGGGTGTAGGGAGTAGGGTGAAGTGTTTAGGGAGTAGGGTGAAGTGTTTAGGGTGTAGGGTGAAGTGTTTAGTGTGTAGGGTGAAGTGTTTAGGGTGTAGGGTGAAGTGTTTAGGGAGTAGGGTGAAGTGTTTAGGGAGTAGGGTGAAGTGTCTAGGGTGTAGGGTGAAGTGTTTAGGGTGTAGGGTGAAGTGTTTAGGGTGTAGGGTGAAGTGTTTAGGGTGTAGGGAGTAGGGTGAAGTGTTTAGGGTGTAAGGTGAAGTGTTTAGTGTGTAGGGTGAAGTGTTTAGGGTGAAATGTTTAGGGAGTAGGGTGAAATGTTTAGGGTGTAGGGTGAAGTGTTTAGGGTGTAGGGTGAAGTGTCTAGGGTGTAGTGTGAAGTGTTTAGGGTGTAGGGTGAAGTGTTTAGGGTGTAGGGTGAAGTGTTTAGGGTGTAGGGTGAAGTGTCTAGGGTGTAGGGTGAAGTATTTAGGGTGTAGGGTGAAGTGTTTAGGGAGTAGGGTGAAGTGTTTAGGGAGTAGGGTGAAGTGTTTAGGGTGTAGGGTGAAGTGTTTAGTGTGTAGGGTGAAGTGTTTAGGGTGTAGGGTGAAGTGTTTAGGGAGTAGGGTGAAGTGTTTAGGGAGTAGGGTGAAGTGTCTAGGGTGTACGGTGAAGTGTTTAGGGTGTAGGGTGAAGTGTTTAGGGTGTAGGGTGAAGTGTTTAGGGTGTAGGGAGTAGGGTGAAGTGTTTAGGGTGTAGGGTGAAGTGTTTAGTGTGTAGGGTGAAGTGTTTAGGGTGAAATGTTTAGGGAGTAGGGTGAAATGTTTAGGGTGTAGGGTGAAGTGTTTAGGGTGTAGGGTGAAGTGTCTAGGGTGTAGTGTGAAGTGTTTAGGGTGTAGGGTGAAGTGTTTAGGGTGTTGGGTGAAGTGTTTAGGGTGTAGGGTGAAGTGTCTAGGGTGTAGGGTGAAGTGTCTAGGGTGTAGGGTGAAGTGTTTAGGGTGTAGGGTGAAGTGTTTAGGGTGTAGGGTGAAGTGTTTAGGGTGTAGGGTGAAGTGTTTAGGGTGTAGGGTGAAGTGTACCCGCGGGGCTGGAAGTCAGTCTCTCCCTCTCGCGTCCGACGGACCAGTGATGCGTTTCCTGGCGGCTCGGGGTTGGTGGACATGATGCTGTCGTTACGGTAGCGCAGCTAAACACAGGTTACCATGACAACACACAGGTAAGGGGGTGCAGGTGTGTCAAATCAAATATAAATCTACTTGATTTTCACATGCGTCAAATACACTTTACCGTGCTTACAAGCCCTTTCTCGACAAAAGTACCGTGAAACGCTTACTAACAAGCCCTCCTATACAAGGAGTACCAGTACTGAGTCAATGTGCAGGGGTACCAGGTAGTTGAGGTAATAACATGGGGTACCGGTACTGAGTCAGGTAGTTGTAGGTAATATAATGTAGGTAGGGGTAAAGGGACTAGTCAGGATAGATAATAAACAGAGTAACAGCAGTGTTGGCAGTTGAGGTAATATGTGTGTGTGTGTGTGTGTGTGTGTGTCTGTGTGTGTGTGTGTGTGTGTGTGTGTGTGTGTGTGTGTGTGTGTGTGTGTGTGTGTGTGTGTGTGTGTGCTCAGCAGTCTTGGGGGTCAATGTAAACAGTCTGGTAGCCATTTGATGAGCTGCTCAGCAGTCTTGGGGGTCAATGTAAACAGCCTGGTGTGTGTGTGTGTGTGTGTGTGTAGACTCACCATGGTAGCCTTGCTGGGCAGCTCTGTGTTGGGGCGGATGGGGAAGGGGGAGTGGGAAGGGGAGGGGGGACATGTGCTGCTCAGGGTCAGGGTTAGGTTACTCTCTGACATCATCACATCTGGAGACGCTCCACCACCAGCTGAACACACACACACGCACACACACACACACACACCTTTCTTTCTCAATATTTTCCCATATGGATGCCAATATGCCTGTGGGCCTTCCAGGCCCATGTTGAGCATCTAATGATGACCTGCCATATGTTTAGTACCTGCACGGAGAATGTCCTCTGTGTTGATTGGCGGGTCCAGAGTTTTGGGGGTGGAGACTGGAGACTTCACTCTGGTAATCTACACAGCACAAACACAGTGTTGTGGGTGGGTGGGTGGGTGTGTGGGTGTGTGTGTGTGTGTGTGTGTGTGTGTGTGTGTGTGTGTGTGTGAGTGTGTGTGTGTGTGCTGACCACTGCTTTCAGGTTGGGTCGTCTCTTGAGGCGGGGTTCTGGAAGGAAGAACTTCTCCTCTGGCGACTCGTCACTGGAGCACTCTGATTGGCCAAGAGATTTAGGCTCCTCCCCCATCACCTGAGCAATGACAGTTGGGGGGATGTCTCTGGGCAAACTCTGAAAGAGAGAGAGAGAGAGATACAGAGAAATGCGCGTGTGTGTGTGTGTGTGTGTGTGTGTGTGTGTGTGTGCGTGCGTGCGTGCGTGCACGTGTGTGTGTGTTACCTGGTCCATAGCAGTATCTTTCGATAGGCGTCTCAGTCTGGACTCCAAAGTGACGATCTTAGCATCTTTATGAACAATCACTATGTGCAGCTCATCACTCCTCTCCTCCAACTCTCTGATCTACACACACACACACACACACACACACACACACACACACACACACACACACACACACACACACACATACACACACACACACACACACACACACACACACAGAGAGAGAGAGAGAGGTGTGTCACAAAACAGGACACCAAATTAGCAAATGTTGATAAGAATTCAGATGAACTAATTTAATCCTAATCAGACACACCAAGAAATCTGACTGCCGATAGGTTGTTATCACGGTGGGAGGCCGTTCCCTCTTATGCCCTGGGGCTGCAGGGTAGCCTAGCGGTTAGAGAGTTGGGCTGGTAACCGATAGGTTGTTAACAAGGTGGGAGGCCGTTCCCTCTCTTGCCCTGGGGCAGCAGGGTAGCCTAGTGGTTAGAGCGTTGGGCCGGTAACCGATAGGTTGTTATCACGGTGGGAGGCCGTTCCCTCTCTTGCCCTGGGGCGGCAGGGTAGCCTAGTGGTTAGAGCGTTGGGCCGGTAACCGATAGGTTGTTATCACGGTGGGAGGCCGTTCCCTCTCTTGCCCTGGGGCTGCAGGGTAGCCTAGTGGTTAGAGCGTTGGGCCGGTAACCGATAGGTTGTTATCACGGTGGGAGGCCGTTCCCTCTCTTGCCCTGGGGCGGCAGGGTAGCCTAGTGGTTAGAGCGTTGGGCCAGTAACCGATAGGTTGTTATCACGGTGGGAGGCCGTTCCCTCTCTTGCCCTGGGGCTGCAGGGTAGCCTAGTGGTTAGAGCGTTGGGCCGGTAACCGATAGGTTGTTATCACGGTGGGAGGCCGTTCCCTCTCTTGCCCTGGGGCGGCAGGGTAGCCTAGTGGTTAGAGCGTTGGGCCGGTAACCGATAGGTTGTTATCACGGTGGGAGGCCGTTCCCTCTCTTGCCCTGGGGCTGCAGGGTAGCCTAGTGGTTAGAGCGTTGGGCCGGTAACCGATAGGTTGTTAACACAGCCGTTCCCTCTCTTGCCCTGGGGCGGCAGGGTAGCCTAGTGGTTAGAGCGTTGGGCCGGTAACCGATAGGTTGTTATCACGGTGGGAGGCCGTTCCCTCTCTTGCCCTGGGGCTGCAGGGTAGCCTAGTGGTTAGAGCGTTGGGCCGGTAACCGATAGGTTGTTAACACAGCCGTTCCCTCTCTTGCCCTGGGGCGGCAGGGTAGCCTAGTGGTTAGAGCGTTGGGCCGGTAACCGATAGGTTGTTATCACGGTGGGAGGCCGTTCCCTCTCTTGCCCTGGGGCTGCAGGGTAGCCTAGTGGTTAGAGCGTTGGGCCGGTAACCGATAGGTTGTTAACACAGCCGTTCCCTCTCTT
The DNA here is from genome assembly GCF_057628025.1 of Oncorhynchus mykiss. Taxonomy (NCBI): domain Eukaryota; kingdom Metazoa; phylum Chordata; class Actinopteri; order Salmoniformes; family Salmonidae; genus Oncorhynchus; species Oncorhynchus mykiss. The sequence goes on along the minus strand of NC_143034.1, from coordinate 85,691,738 downwards.
GCCCTGGGGCTGCAGGGTAGCCTAGTGGTTAGAGCGTTGGGCCGGTAACCGATAGGTTGTTAACACAGCCGTTCCCTCTCTTGCCCTGGGGCTGCAGGGTAGCCTAGTGGTTAGAGCGTTGGGCCGGTAACCGATAGGTTGTTATAACGGTGGGAGGCCGTTCCCTCTCTTGCCCTGGGGCGGCAGGGTAGCCTAGTGGTTAGAGCGTTGGGCCGGTAACCGATAGGTTGTTATCACGGTGGGAGGCCGTTCCCTCTCTTGCCCTGGGGCTGCAGGGTAGCCTAGTGGTTAGAGCGTTGGGCCGGTAACCGATAGGTTGTTATCACGGTGGGAGGCCGTTCCCTCTCTTGCCCTGGGGCTGCAGGGTAGCCTAGTGGTTAGAGCGTTGGGCCGGTAACCGATAGGTTGTTAACACAGCCGTTCCCTCTCTTGCCCTGGGGTTTATACTTGTAGAAACGCAATGTTTGAATAAGAATGATAAGAATTCAGATGAACTAATTTAATCCTAATCAGACACACCAAGAAATCTGACTGCCGATAGGTTGTTATCACGGTGGGAGGCCGTTCCCTCTTATGCCCTGGGGCAGCAGGGTAGCCTAGCGGTTAGAGAGTTGGGCTGGTAACCGATAGGTTGTTAACAAGGTGGGAGGCCGTTCCCTCTCTTGCCCTGGGGCAGCAGGGTAGCCTAGTGGTTAGAGCGTTGGGCCGGTAACCGATAGGTTGTTATCACGGTTGGAGGCCGTTCCCTCTCTTGCCCTGGGGCGGCAGGGTAGCCTAGTGGTTAGAGCGTTGGGCCGGTAACCGATAGGTTGTTATCACGGTGGGAGGCCGTTCCCTCTCTTGCCCTGGGGCTGCAGGGTAGCCTAGTGGTTAGAGCGTTGGGCCGGTAACCGATAGGTTGTTATCACGGTGGGAGGCCGTTCCCTCTCTTGCCCTGGGGCGGCAGGGTAGCCTAGTGGTTAGAGCGTTGGGCCAGTAACCGATAGGTTGTTATCACGGTGGGAGGCCGTTCCCTCTCTTGCCCTGGGGCTGCAGGGTAGCCTAGTGGTTAGAGCGTTGGGCCGGTAACCGATAGGTTGTTATCACGGTGGGAGGCCATTCCCTCTCTTGCCCTGGGGCTGCAGGGTAGCCTAGTGGTTAGAGCGTTGGGCCGGTAACCGATAGGTTGTTATCACGGTGGGAGGCCGTTCCCTCTCTTGCCCTGGGGCTGCAGGGTAGCCTAGTGGTTAGAGCGTTGGGCCGGTAACCGATAGGTTGTTATCACGGTGGGAGGCCGTTCCCTCTCTTGCCCTGGGGCTGCAGGGTAGCCTAGTGGTTAGAGCGTTGGGCCGGTAACCGATAGGTTGTTATCACGGTGGGAGGCCGTTCCCTCTCTTGCCCTGGGGCTGCAGGGTAGCCTAGTGGTTAGAGCGTTGGGCCGGTAACCGATAGGTTGTTATCACGGTGGGAGGCCGTTCCCTCTCTTGCCCTGGGGCTGCAGGGTAGCCTAGTGGTTAGAGCGTTGGGCCGGTAACCGATAGGTTGTTATCACGGTGGGAGGCCGTTCCCTCTCTTGCCCTGGGGCTGCAGGGTAGCCTAGTGGTTAGAGCGTTGGGCCGGTAACCGATAGGTTGTTAACACAGCCGTTCCCTCTCTTGCCTTGGGGCGGCAGGGTAGCCTAGTGGTTAGAGCGTTGGGCCGGTAACCGATAGGTTGTTATCACGGTGGGAGGCCGTTCCCTCTCTTGCCCTGGGGCTGCAGGGTAGCCTAGTGGTTAGAGCGTTGGGCCGGTAACCGATAGGTTGTTATCACGGTGGGAGGCCGTTCCCTCTCTTGCCCTGGGGCTGCAGGGTAGCCTAGTGGTTAGAGCGTTGGGCCGGTAACCGATAGGTTGTTAACACAGCCGTTCCCTCTCTTGCCCTGGGGTTTATACTTGTAGAAATGCAATGTTTGAATAAGAATGATAAGAATTCAGATGAACTAATTTAATCCTAATCAGACACACCAAGAAATCTGACTGCCGATAGGTTGTTATCACGGTGGGAGGCCGTTCCCTCTTATGCCCTGGGGCAGCAGGGTAGCCTAGCGGTTAGAGAGTTGGGCTGGTAACCGATAGGTTGTTAACAAGGTGGGAGGCCGTTCCCTCTCTTGCCCTGGGGCAGCAGGGTAGCCTAGTGGTTAGAGCGTTGGGCCGGTAACCGATAGGTTGTTATCACGGTGGGAGGCCGTTCCCTCTCTTGCCCTGGGGCGGCAGGGTAGCCTAGTGGTTAGAGCGTTGGGCCGGTAACCGATAGGTTGTTATCACGGTGGGAGGCCGTTCCCTCTCTTGCCCTGGGGCTGCAGGGTAGCCTAGTGGTTAGAGCGTTGGGCCGGTAACCGATAGGTTGTTATCACGGTGGGAGGCCGTTCCCTCTCTTGCCCTGGGGCGGCAGGGTAGCCTAGTGGTTAGAGCGTTGGGCCAGTAACCGATAGGTTGTTATCACGGTGGGAGGCCGTTCCCTCTCTTGCCCTGGGGCTGCAGGGTAGCCTAGTGGTTAGAGCGTTGGGCCGGTAACCGATAGGTTGTTATCACGGTGGGAGGCCATTCCCTCTCTTGCCCTGGGGCTGCAGGGTAGCCTAGTGGTTAGAGCGTTGGGCCGGTAACCGATAGGTTGTTATCACGGTGGGAGGCCGTTCCCTCTCTTGCCCTGGGGCTGCAGGGTAGCCTAGTGGTTAGAGCGTTGGGCCGGTAACCGATAGGTTGTTAACACGGTGGGAGGCCGTTCCCTCTCTTGCCCTGGGGCTGCAGGGTAGCCTAGTGGTTAGAGCGTTGGGCCGGTAACCGATAGGTTGTTATCACGGTGGGAGGCCGTTCCCTCTCTTGCCCTGGGGCTGCAGGGTAGCCTAGTGGTTAGAGCGTTGGGCCGGTAACCGATAGGTTGTTAACACAGCCGTTCCCTCTCTTGCCCTGGGGCGGCAGGGTAGCCTAGTGGTTAGAGCGTTGGGCCGGTAACCGATAGGTTGTTATCACGGTGGGAGGCCGTTCCCTCTCTTGCCCTGGGGCTGCAGGGTAGCCTAGTGGTTAGAGCGTTGGGCCGGTAACCGATAGGTTGTTATCACGGTGGGAGGCCGTTCCCTCTCTTGCCCTGGGGCTGCAGGGTAGCCTAGTGGTTAGAGCGTTGGGCCGGTAACCGATAGGTTGTTATCACGGTGGGAGGCCGTTCCCTCTCTTGCCCTGGGGTTTATACTTGTAGAAACGCAATGTTCGGCAGTGACCAACTACTTGACTTTGAGCCAATCAGAGAGCACGAACGTCCACTCAGGGGATCTCACTGGAGTGACAAGAAAAAGGGAAAGGAGGGTGCTTTTCCCAGGGTGCTCCTCCCCTCTTTTCATCCAAAAACCAGACAACTTCATGTTGTTTTCAAGAGTCTTTACATATTTTACATCAAGCTACGGAGTTTGGTGCTTGAAGGATTTGTGTTAGGTTTTATAATGTGCACTAGCTCATTACATTAGTTAGCTAGCTAATATTAGCTTGCTAATTGAACCAGGAAGTTACACACACACTTCATATGAAACCAATGGGCTGGTGAGTGCAGCACAATGCACACAACACAAAGTGCTGTACCAAGCTAGCTATCTAACAAGATGATGAAGAAATAATTTAATTCACTCTCCATTATCCCATACTGTCAGTGCCAGTTCGCTTGCTAGCTAATGTTAGCTTAACGGTTAGCATCACCATTTGCCAGTAGCACAAAGTAGCCAGCTTCTCCACAGACTCTCGGCAGCTTACAGGCAGCTGCTTCATTCAAGACAAAATATTTAAGTGGCTTTGAACGGGGTATGGTAGTAGGTGCCAGGTGCACCGGTTTGTGTCAAGAACTGCAACACTGCTGGGTTTTTCACGCTGAACAGTTTCCTGTGTGTATCAAGAATGGTCCACCACTCAATGGACATCCAGCCAACTGTGTTAAACATTGGAGTCATCATGGGCCAGCATCCCACCTTGTAGAGTCCATGCCACAACGAATTGAGGCTGTTCTGAGGGTAAAATGGGGAGGCATCAGAGAGTTAGAGGGGGTTAACAGCGTTGATGTTGAGGAAGGAGATGAGGCATCTGTCAATGTTGTGGGGTGAGTATGAGGGAAGAGAGACATGACGGATCTTGTTGTCAGACTATGGGAACAGGGAGGGGGTCAGACTGTGGGAACAGGGAGGGAGTCAGACTGTCTGAACAGGGAGAGGATCAGACTGTGGGAACAGGGAGGGAGTCAGACTGTGGGAACAGGGAGGGGGTCAGACTGTGGGAACAGGGAGAGGATCAGACTGTGGGAACAGGGAGGGGATCAGACTGTGGGAACAGGGAGGGGGTCAGACTGTGGGAACAGGGAGAGGATCAGACTGTGGGAACAGGGAGAGGATCAGACTGTGGGAACAGGGAGGGGGTCAGACTGTGGGAACAGGGAGAGGATCAGACTGTGGGAACAGGGAGGGGGTCAGACTGTGGGAACAGGGAGAGGATCAGACTGTGGGAACAGGGAGGGAGGGGGTCAGACTGTGGGAACAGGGAGGGGGTCAGACTGAAGGAACAGGGAGGGGGTCAGACTGTGGGAACAGGGAGGGGGTCAGACTGTGGGAACAGGGAGGGGATCAGACTGTGGGAACAGGGAGGGGGTCAGACTGAAGGAACAGTAACCCTAACCCTAGCTAGCTAGGTTGTAACAGTCCCACAGTAACCCTAACCCAAGCTAGCTAGGTTGTAACAGTCCCACAGTAACCCTAACCCTAGATAGCTAGGTTGAAACAGTCCCACAGTAAACCTAACCCAAGCTAGCTAGGTTGTAACAGTCCCACAGTAACCCTAACCCAAGCTAGCTAGGTTGTAACAGTCCCACAGTAACCCTAACCCTAACCCAAGCTAGCTAGGTTGTAACAGTCCCACAGTAACCCTAACCCAAGCTAGCTAGGTTGTAACAGTCCCACAGTAACCCTAACCCTAACCCAAGCTAGCTAGGTTGTAACAGTCCCACAGTAACCCTAACCCTAACCAAAGCTAGCTAGGTTGTAACAGTCCCACAGTAACCCTAACCCAAGCTAGCTAGGTTGTAACAGTCCCACAGTAACCCTAACCCTAACCAAAGCTAGCTAGGTTGTAACAGTCCCACAGTAACCCTAACCCAAGCTAGCTAGGTTGTAACAGTCCCACAGTAACCCTAACCCTAGCTAGCTTGGTTGTAACAGTCCCACAGTAACCCTAACCCAAGCTAGCTAGGTTGTAACAGTCCCACAGTAACCCTAACCTTAACCAAAGCTAGCTAGGTTGTAACAGTCCCACAGTAACCCTAACCCAAGCTAGCTAGGTTGTAACAGTCCCACAGTAACCCTAACCCTAACCCAAGCTAGCTAGGTTGTAACAGTCCCACAGTAACCCTAACCCTAAGCCAAGCTAGCTAGGTTGTAACAGTCCCACAGTAACCCTAACCCAAGCTAGCTAGGTTGTAACAGTCCCACAGTAACCCTAACCCTAGCTAGCTAGGTTGTAACAATCCCACAGTAACCCTAACCCAAGCTAGCTAGGTTGTAAATGTCCCACAACTCCAGGAGGAGTTTACTTCACAAAACAACTGGCGAAAAGTAGACAAAACAAACACTTCAGGAAAACAAACAAATCAAGTTCATGAGTAAATACTGTTCGCTAACTCTAACTCACCTGTTTCCTGTACTTGTCTTTATCAACCAGACCCTGAGAGAATTGGTGCTGGGCTTCATCTCTGGCTCGGAACGCCTGCACACACACGCACGCACGCACGCACGCACGCACACACACACACACACACACACACACACACACACACACACACACACACACACACACACCATCATTATACAGCTGGAGGAGGTGGAGAAGGAGAGAGACCAGGTAACACACACACACACACTGTTTACAATGCTTGACACAAGATGTCTCTGTTATTGTTGTTGTTGTCTGCGTGTCTGTCTCTCTCTCTCTCTCTCTCTCTCTCTCTCTCTCTCTGTGTGTGTGTGTGTGTGTGTGTGTGTGTGTGTGTGTGTGTGTGTGTGTGTGTGTGTGTGTGTGTGTGTGTTACCTGGTCTCTCTCCTTCTCCACCTCCTCCAGCTGTATAATGATGGTGTTCATCCTGTTTCTGTACATCTCACAGTCCTTCTGTAGTGTAGAGCTCCTGAGCTCCAGATCCTCTTTCTCCTCAAGGTACTAGACACACACACACACACACACACACACACACACGTCAGGATCAGGGACTAGGGGTTGAATCACAATTCAGAAATGATACAGACAGAAGTCAAGTAGACTCAGTTGATTCAACTTAAATATCAACCAGATGCAGGATTTCTAGTAAACTCAACACTAGATTCTAATTCGCTCAGCACTAGATTCTAATTCGCTCAGCACTAGATTCTAATTCGCTCAACACTAGATTCTAATTCGCTCAGCACTAGATTCTAATTCGCTCAGCACTAGATTCTAATTCGCTCAACACTAGATTCTAATTCGCTCAGCACTAGATTCTAATTCGCTCAGCGCTAGATTCTAATTCGCTCAGCACTAGATTCTAATTCGCTCAGCACTAGATTCTAATTCGCTCAGCACTAGATTCTAATTCGCTCAGCGCTAGATTCTAATTCGCTCAGCACTAGATTCTAATTCGCTCAGCACTAGATTCTAATTCGCTCAGCACTAGATTCTAATTCGCTCAACACTAGATTCTAATTCGCTCAGCACTAGATTCTAATTCGCTCAGCGCTAGATTCTAATTCGCTCAGCACTAGATTCTAATTCGCTCAGCACTAGATTCTAATTCGCTCAGCACTAGATTCTAATTCGCTCAGCACTAGATTCTAATTCGCTCAGCGCTAGATTCTAATTCGCTCAGCACTAGATTCTAATTCGCTCAGCACTAGATTCTAATTCGCTCAGCACTAGATTCTAATTCGCTCAGCGCTAGATTCTAATTCGCTCAGCACTAGATTCTAATTCGCTCAGCACTAGATTCTAATTCGCTCAGCACTAGATTCTAATTCGCTCAACACTAGATTCTAATTCGCTCAGCACTAGATTCTAATTCGCTCAGCACTAGATTCTAATTCGCTCAACCCTAGATTCTAATTCGCTCAGCGCTAGATTCTAATTCGCTCAGCGCTAGATTCTAATTCGCTCAGCACTAGATTCTAATTCGCTCAGCACTAGATTCTAATTCGCTCAGCACTAGATTCTAATTCGCTCAGCACTAGATTCTAATTCGCTCAGCACTAGATTCTAATTCGCTCAACACTAGATTCTAATTCACTCAACCCTAGATTCTAATTCGCTCAACACTAGATTCTAATTCACTCAACCCTAGATTCTAATTCGCTCAGCACTAGATTCTAATTCTGTCACGTTCTGACCTTTATTTCCTTTGTTTTGTCATTATTTAGTATGGTCAGGGCGTGAGTTGGGTGGGCAGTCTATGTTTGATTTTCTATGATTTGGGATTTCTATGTTTCGGCCGAGTATGGTTCTCAATCAGAGGCAGGTGTCATTAGTTGTCTCTGATTGAGAATCATACTTAGGTAGCCTGGGTTGCACTGTTTGTTTGTGGGTGATTGTCTATGTTGATGGCTTGTTTCAGCGCAGCTCGCATTAGCTTTACGGTTGTTATTTTGTTTACTGTTTTTGTATAGTGTTTCAGTGTTCAGTGTTTTCTTTATTAAAATTCATGATGAACACATATCATGCCGTATTTTGGTCCTCCGATCCTTCTCGCCTCTCCTCTTCAGATGAAGAGGAGGACGACCGTGACAAATTTGCTCAGCACTAGATTCTAATTCGCTCAGCACTAGATTCTAATTCGCTCAGCACTTGATTCTAATTCGCTCAGCACTAGATTCTAATTCGCTCAACACTAGATTCTAATTCGCTCAGCTCTAGATTCTAATTCGCTCAGCACTAGATTCTAATTCGCTCAGCACTAGATTCTAATTCGCTCAGCACTAGATTCTAATTCGCTCAGCACTAGATTCTAATTCGCTCAAAATTGTTCCATCTGTGAGGTGCACTTTTCAATGAACTTGTTGAGTGAAATTACTAATTCATGTTTGCTCAATGCTACTTAAAACCACACCCATCATTATCATATTTCCCAGCATTCTGTATTGCAGGTTGATTTTCAGAATTGTTTGTTTCAATACCTGTACTGTTTTATGTTCATTGACTACTTGATTAGTCTTGTGCTACAAAAGGTAAACAACACACTGTATTTCTAAACTAATCCAATCTGTTGGTAGTTGCACATATAGTACCTGTTACTAAGACGGTTGATCCAGTTCAGATGAATGAGGTACTCTCATCAGTCAATCTTCCCTACCCCGGCAGTCATTCTGAATGCAGTTGTCAATTGTTGGATAACCTCAGTCTGGCTGTATTCCAGTAGGAATTACACATCACTTTGCAAGCCAGAAATATGTGACTTGCAGGCTTGATGTGGCTTGTAAACCAGGAGTTTCAGAACACTGTTAGGGTGTGACTCTCAAAGGAAGGCCTAATGATACAATATACTGTATGTCATGCACTGTATGTACTGTATGTATTGACATAATTCATATTGAGAATGTACAGTATATTGGTTCAGAAATAGAAATCCTACTGCAGCTGGTTGCCTTGATATTTTGAGTTTGCTCAACATCTTTTTTCCCCTGTGTGTGTATAACCTGATACTACTATAATACTACTATAATAACTTTGTCTCGTAGCTCCTCAGCCTGCCGTATCTCCTCATGCAAGTTGTACAGTAATACTACTATAGTACTACTATAATACTACTATAATAACCTTGTCTCGTAGCTCCTCAGCCTGCCGTATCTCCTCATGCAGGTTGTACAGTAATACTACTATAGTACTACTATAATACTACTATAATAACCTTGTCTCGTAGCTCCTCCGCCTGCCGTATCTCCTCATGCAGGTTGTACAGTCTGTTGACCAGGTCTTGTCTGTCTTCTAACGCCTCCTGGCGGTCGTGTTCCAGAATGTCCAGGATCGCCTTGTCAGACGCAGGCAGAGGCCCTGGCTACACACGCACACACACAAACACACACACACACGCAGACGCACACACACACACATGCACAAACACACACACATGCACACAAACACACACATGCACACACACGTGCACACACACGTGCACACACACGTGCACACACACACATCCAGGGGAGAAAGTAGAATGAATGCATCATTTGGATTCCCAAAGTTAAATAAATAAAGGTTATAGGCTAAGGGTTAAGGGTTAGGGGTTAGGGGTTAAGGGTAGGGGTTAAGGGTTAAGGGGTTTGGGTTAAGAGTTTGGGGTTGGGGGTTTGGGGTTAAGGGTTATGGGTAGGGGTAACGGGTAGGGGTTAGGGGTTAAGGGTAGGGGTTAAGGGTTAGGGGTTTGGGTTAAGAGTTTGGGGTTGGGGGTTTGGGTTTAGTGGTTAAGGGTTATGGGTAGGGGTTAAGGGTTAAAGGTAGGGGTAAGGGTTATGGGTATGGGTTAAGGGTAGGGGTTAGGGGTTACGGGTAGGAGTTAGGGGTTACGGGTAGGGGTTAGGGGTTAAGGGTAGGGGTTAAGGGTTCGGGTTAGGGGTTTGGGTTAAGAGTTTGGGGTTTGGGGTTAGTGGTTAAGGGTTATGGGTAGGGGTTAAGGATAGGGGTTAGGGGTTAAGGGTTATGGGTAGGGGTTAAGGATTATGGGTAGGGGTTAAGGGTTAAGGATTATGGGTAGGAGTTAAGGGTTAAGGGTAGGTGTTAGGGGGTAGGGGTAAAGGGGTTACGGGTAGGGGTTAGGGGTTAAGGGTAGGGGTTTGCGTTAAGAGTTTGGAGTTGGGGTTAGTGGTTAGGGTTAAGGGTAGGAGTTAGGGGTTAAGGGTAGGGTTTGGGTTAAGAGTTTGGGGTTGGGCGTTGGGGGTTAAGGGTTAAGGGTAGGGGTTTGGGTTAAGAGTTAGGGGTTGGGGATTGGGGGTTAGGGTTAAGGGTTTGGGGTTAAGGGTTAAGGGTTTGGGGTTGGGGGTTAAGGGTTTAGGGTTAAAGGGTTTGGGGTTGGTTGTTAGTGGTTAGGGTTAAGGGTAGGAGTTTGGGTTAAGAGTTAGGGTTTAAGGGTTTGGGGGTAGGGGTTAGGGGTTAAGGGTTAAGGGTTTGGGGTTGGGGGTTAAGGGTAGGGGTTAAGGGTTAGGGATTTGGGTTAAGGGTTAGGGGTTAGGGGTTAAGGATTAGGGTAGGGTTAAGGGTTTGGGGTTGGGGGTTAAGGGTTTGGGTTAAGAGTTTGGGGTTGGGGGTTAGTGGTTAGGGTTAAGGGTAGGGTTTGGGTTAAGAGTTTGGGGTTGGGCGTTGGGGGTTAAGGGTT
>NC_143034.1:85671370-85676370 GCF_057628025.1 Oncorhynchus mykiss | reverse complement strand
TCGTTAGTTGTCTCTGATTGAGAATCATACTTAGGTAGCCTGGGTTTCACTTTTGGTTTGTGGGTGTTTGTTTTCCGTGTGAGTGTTTGGTGGTTACTTTAAGGAGCAGTTCTCTTGAGCGGCATAGGCAAGGTGCAATAGATGGCATAAAATACAGTATATACATATGATATGAGTAATGTAAGATATGTAAACATTATTAAAGTGGCATTATTTAATAACTTCATAAGGTTAGGGGGCAGTATCCTGAATTTCGGAGAGTCTGGCGTGCCCAGAGTAAACTGCCTGTTACTCAGGCCCAGATGCTAGGATATGCATATAATTGGTTGATTTTGATAGAAAACACTCAAATTTCTAAAACTGTTCAAATCATTTCTATGAGTATAACAGAACTGATATGGCAGGTGAAAACCAGAGGAAAATCCATTCAGGAAATGGGATTTTTTGACCTCCTTGTCCATTTACATGCTTTGCTATGGAACAATGAAAGGAATAACTCCCAGATTGCAGTTCCTATGGCTTCCACTAGATGTCAACAGTCTTTAGACATGGTTTCAGGCTTGTTTTATGAAAAAAAACAAGAATTAGACTTTTTGGCAAGTGTCCACTTTCACTGTCACGATGACTGTGTGCACGCTGTAAGGTTTTTTTCCTTTCTATTGAATACGCTATTGTCCGGTTGAAATATTATCGATTATATAGATATTTGACAACCTAAGGATTAATTAGAAACATTGTTTGACTTGTTTTGACGAACTTTACTGGTACTATTAGGATGTATTCGTCTGCATGTCTTGAACGCCATTGAGCCAGTGGATTACTGAACAGAACAAGCCAACAAAACTGGGATATAGAGAGGGACTTTATTGAACAAAACAACCATTTATTGTGTTCCTGGGACCCTTTGGATTGCCAACAGATGACGATCTTCAAAGGTAAGTAATTTATTTTATTGTTATTTCGGATTTTGAGACACCCGTGCTGCTTTGGAAAATATGACTATGCTGAATGTATGCGGGGCGCTGTCCTCAGACAATCAAATGCTATGCTTTCGCCGTAAAGCCTATTGTAAATCTGACAAAGCTGTTTGATTACCAAGATTCTAAGCTAAAGAATCATGTATGACACTTGTATTTTCATGAATGTTTAATATTATGAATTTTGTTTTTTGAATTTCGCGCTCTGCAATTTCACCGGATGTTGTCGAGGTTAGGGTTAGGGTTAGGGTTCTTGTCCAGATGGGATAGGGCAGGCAGTGTGATAAAGATAGCATCATTTGTGGACCTTTTGGGACAGTATGCAAACTGAAGTGGGTCTAGGGGGGCCGGTAAGGTGGAGGTGATATGATCCTTGATTAGTCTCTCAAAGCACTTCATGATGACAGAAGTCAGTGCTACGGAGCAGTAGTCATTTAGTTCAGTTATTTTTTCCTTCTTGGGTACAGGAACAATGGTGGCCATCTTTGAAACATGTGGGGACAGCAGACTGGGATGGGGATTGATTGAATATGTCCTTAAACACACCAGCCAGCTAGTCTGTGCATGCTCTGAGGACGCAGCTAGGGATGCCATCTGGTCCAGCAGCCTTGCGAAGGTTAACACTGCTATTACAAATAATAATAATAATAATAATAATAATTACAATACTACTAGTGCTAATAATAATACTACTAATAATAATAACAACAATACTACTAATACTAATAATAATAATAATAATAGTAGCAACAATACTACTAATACTAGTACTACTACTACTACTACTACTACGACTAATAATAATAATAACAACAATACTACAACTACTACTAATAATAATAATAGCAACCATATTACTACTACTAGTATTAGTACTACAACTACTACTACTATTACTACTAATAATAATAATAATAACAACAACAACAATACTACTACTAATAATAATAGGAATAACAACAATACTACTACTACTAGTACTGGTACTACTACTAATAATAGGAATAACAACAATACTACTACTACTAGTACTAGTACTACTACTGCTACAAATAATAATAATAATCATCATCATAATAACAACAATACTACTACTACTACTACTCCTACTAATAATTATTATAATAATAATAGCAACAATACTACTACTACTAGTACTACTACTGCTACTACTACTACTACTAATAATAACAATACTACTACTAATAATAATAATAATACTATAAACTAATAATAATAATAATAATAATAATAGCAGCAATACTACTACTACTGCTACTACTACTACTAATCATAATAATACTAATAATAACAATAATAACAACAATACTACTACTAGTAGTAGTAGTACTACTACTACTACTACTAGTATTAATTATTATTATTATTATTATAACTACTAGTACTACTACTACTAATAATAATAATAACAACAATACTACTTCTACAAGTACTACTACTACTACTAGTAATAATAATAATAACAATAATAATAATAATAACAACAACAACAATACTGCTACTACTAGTACTGCTACTACTACTACTAAAAATAATAATAATAATAACAATACTACTACTACTACTACTAATAATAATAATAATAATAATAATAATAATAATAATAATAATAATAACAATACTACTACTACTACTACTAATAATAATAATAATAATAATAATAATAATAATAATAATATAACAACAACAATGCTACTACTACTCCCACTCTTACTACTACTACTAATACTAATACTACTACTACTACTACTACTACTACTACTACTACTACTAGTACAACTACTACTACTACTAGTACTACTAATAATAATACTAATAACACTAATAATAATAATGTTATTACTCTGCTGGAAGGCTGATAGTTCCTGGTTGGTCAGGCGTAGTTTTTTCTGTTCATCCTCCAGGGTGCGCTGTTTCCCAATGAGGTCAACTCTCTGGACATCTTTAGCTTTGGCCTGCTGCTGTAGCTTGATGACTTCATTCATCAGGAACTGGGTTAACCCTTCATGACCCTCCTCCACTACAAACAACACACACACATGCAGTGAGACAACCGTCAAAACTCTCCACAACTCCACATGGTCTGTTTTCCTGTTTACACAGATGATGGTTATAGTAACATAACGGTTATAGTAACAGAATGGTTATAGTAACAGAATGTTATAGTAACAGAATGGTTATAGTAACAGAATGGTTATAGTAACAGATGGTGGTTATAGTAACAGATGACGGTTATAGTAACAGATGGTGGTTATAGTAACAGATGATTGTTATAGTAACAGATGATGGTTATAGTAACATAGTGGTTATAGTAACAGATGATGGTTATAGTAACAGATGATTGTTATAGTAACAGATGGTGGTTATAGTAACAGAACGGTTATAGTAACAGATGGTGGTTATAGTAACAGAATGGTTATAGTAACAGATGATGGTTATTGTAACAGATGATGGTTATAGTAACAGAATGGTTATAGTAACAGAATGGTTATAGTAATAGAATGATTATAGTAACAGAATGGTTATAGTAACAGATGATGGTTATATTAACAGATGATGGTTATAGTAACAGATGATAGCTATAGTAACAGAATGGTTATAGTAACAGAATGGTTATAGTAATAGAATGATTATAGTAACAGAATGGTTATAGTAACAGATGATGGTTATAGTAACAGATGATTGTTATAGTAACAGATGGTGGTTATAGTAACAGAACGGTTATAGTAACAGAATGGTTATAGTAACAGAATGGTTATAGTAATAGAATGGTTATAGTAACAGAATGGTTATCGTAACAGATGATGGTTATAGTAACAGATGATGGTTATAGTAACAGATGGTGGTTATAGTAACAGATTATGGTTATAGTAACAGAACGGTTATAGTAACATAGTGGTTATCGTAACAGATGATGGTTATAGTAACAGATGATTGTTATAGTAACAGATGGTGGTTATAGTAACAGATGATGGTTATAGTAACAGAACGGTTATAGTAACAGAATGGTTATCGTAACAGATGATGGTTATAGTAACAGATGATTGTTATAGTAACAGAATGGTTATAGTAACAGATGATGGTTAACAGTAACAGACGATGGTAATAGTAACATATGATGGTTATAGTAACAGAATGGTTATATTAACATAATGGTTATAGTAACAGATGGTTGTTATAGTAACAGAGTGGTTGTAGTAACAGAATGGTTATAGTAACAGATGATGATTATAGTAACAGAATGGTTATAGTAACAGAATGGTTATAGTAACAGATGATGGTTATAGTAACAGATTATGATTATAGTAACAGATGATGGTTTAAGTAACAGAATGGTTATAATAACAGATGATGGTTATATTAACATAATGGTTATAGTAACAGATGGTGGTTATAGTAACAGAGTGGTTGTAGTAACAGAATGGTTATAGTAACAGATGATGATTATAGTAACAGAATGGTTATAGTAACAGAATGGTTATAGTAACAGAATGGCTATAGTAACAGATGGTGGTTATAGTAACAGAATGGTTATAGTAACAGAATGGTTATAGTAACAGATGATGGTTATGGTTACAAAATGGTTATATTAACAGAATGGTTATAGTAACAGAATGGTTATAATAACAGATGATGGTTATATTAACAAATTATGGTTATAGTAACAGATGATGGTTATAGTAACATAATGGTTATAGTAACAGATGATGGTTATAGTAACATAGTGGTTATAGTAACATAATTGTTATAGTAACAAAATGGTTATAGTAACAGAATGCTTATAGTAACAGAATGGTTATAGTAACAGAATGGTTATAGTAACAGAATGGTTATAATAACAGATGATGGTTATAGTAATCGATGATAGTTATAGTTACAGAATGGTTAAAGTAACAGATGATGGTTATTGTAACAGAATGGTTATTGTAACAGAATGGTTATAGTAACAGAATGTTGATAGTAACAGATGATGGCTATAGTTACAGATGATGGTTATAGTAA